>NW_012130086.1:2320068-2326677 GCF_000143395.1 Atta cephalotes
TATAATAAACGTAATAACAATATTACTTTACTTTACTTTACTTACTTATTATTATAACTAACTAAATANATATATAAAANATATATATATATATATATATATATATATATATATATATATATATATATATATAGAACTAAAACTTGTATAATTTTTCAAAGTTATTTAATAATAAAACTTATGTCGCAAATAAGTGGCATTTTATTTGCGTACAGGGCACATTATATAATTAATCAAAGACTATGAGATAACAAAATACGATACAATTTAAACGCAATTAATAAACAAACCTGGTTGAACACTTGAGTTTTAAGAGTTATTATGAAACGGTATTGCATATCCAGGAAAGATTAAATATAAAATGCTTAATAATTATACATACAATCTTCCTGTTAAGTCTTTTACAGTTCTTGATCTTGCCAGTCTTCTCAATTATTAAAATGATTTAAATATATTTAATAAAAAAAGAAATCCATGTAAAGATTTTGTCAAATAGAATGCGTGTATATGATTTGTTCTACATGATTTGGAAATATATGTATACAATAATGTATATGTATGTATAATATATATATATATATATATAAGTGTATATATATTTATATTAAACATATGTATAATATATGCATTATATTTATATTATAATATATTTATATTAAATATAAATTGTAATATATATTTAAGAATGACTGGCAAAAGTTGAAATTGATTTCCACTGTACAGGAAGATTATATAAAAAAATAAACTACATAATATCTTTTTCTATACTTTATACACACATTGTCACAAACCTCAAAATCTTTTTCACACTTTTGTTTGTCTTCTTAAAGAAATTAGAAAACCAGTAACATTTACAGTAATCTTATTCAGAAAGAAAAATTATATACACACACAAGACGCTCTAATATCTCACAAACTGCAACGTATAAAGCATTTAATATATAACGTTTTTTAGATTCACTAGAAAACGTGAACCCAGATTGGAACACTTGACGAGCCTTAACATTACCTACGTTTATTTCATGATTTTTAAGGGGGCGGGAACTATGTATACAACGTGTAATAACAATCTTAATAGAAGTATTTCATGGAAGTACAGCGGGTTTAATATATTTCTACTTTCCACGCTATTGTAGATAATATAAAAGCTCTCTTTATTTATATAGATTTCTATTTACTTATAAATATCAACAAGAACTTTGAAATTGTAAAAAGAATTTTTTTTTCGTTCCATCTCAAATGGAACATAGTTTTTTTCTATACATATATAAGTTTTCTATACAAAATTTTTCAATGTGCTTTCGCACTACTTGATTGGTTATTTCCAATCGTGTCACATCTTCGATAATAGAGTAAATAAGGTACCCTAGGTGAGGTGGGCCTCAGTACGTTATTCTCTGTAACACTCTTCACCGTACTGTCGTCATATCTAACCCAGCAGCCATATCCTACGTGGAAGGCATCAGTGAAGTAATGTCCCTTGGTGGCTTCCTTCCCATCGTGATATGTCACCGCGAATAATTTGTATTGTTTTTGTTTGGGTCCTAATTTTTTCGCAGTGTTCGGTGATAAAAATTCTACAAAAATAATTTTCACGTTACGCTTGCCTCATAGAAATTAGAGTAGGGTAAGATGGATTGAAACTATTCAATATACTTACTGCCATCAATTTTTAAGTCGATAGGGAATTCCATAGTCTTTAATATTTTGGAACAGCCATTGGAATACTTATCGAACTTATACACGAACCATTTTAGATGTAATATGAGGATGACTGGCAATTCCTCTAAAGTGACTTGTTTCCAAGCCTCTATTTGTTGTCTCGTTTTACTGCAAGTCAGTCCTTCTACCTGATCTTTACCGACGAGAATCTCAAGAGCGTGTTTTACAGATTCGGCTTTCTGTAATATATTATATTGTATTAGTTATAAAAAATTTCGTATTACAATTTAATTCATTCAAAAGTCTTAGTACTAACTTGAACATCCAACTGCAGTGTGAAAAATGGTTGTACATTATCCGTTGGTTGTTCTCCTGCTCTTGACACTCTGGATCGTAATTGTCCGCGGAAAATATCAGATATTGGTGTTCTTCCGAATTCTGTACACCGCGTGACAGCACCTTTATTTTTTGGTCCCATTACCTATATTAAAATAAGAACAAATAATATTGTTTTTTATAAATTTTGGTTGATATTGTGATAAACTTGAGAGATATTTATACAATATTAATAACTTTTAAATATATTGTTAAAATATCTTACCTGCCACTCTTCCTCATCGTGATCGTTGCTAATATTTTTCGCATTACCAATTGCATTTTGATCATTATTAATTAATTTTGTCACCTATGAAAAAATAGTCAAATTTAAATTGATTAAAAATAATCAATTTTTATAGTAGTTATCTAAATTTTTTAAGAAATAAATATTGGTTTATATTTTTATAAATAAAAATATACATACATCCAACATTTCGTCATTGATTCCATTTAAAAGACATGATAAGAATTCTTCCGCATCTTCCTGTCGTCCTTCCACAGAAAAAGCACAAGAAGCCGAAGTATGTTTTAACATTGTATATACATATGCTGGTTCAAATGCAACACCGCTATATATGTCCATGACAGTATCTTCTCCTCGTTTAACTCTATCTTTTCTGGGCATACGAGCGGCCTCTGTCAAGGGTGTAAACTCACGAACAAATTTGACCCTTAACAAAATAAAACAATTTTAAATATGAATATAATTTTTATAAGATCTAGAGAAAAATATTATAAATTATAAAATATTATAAATATATTATATTAAGTATTTTTTTAATTACTGTAATTACTTACATGTTATCAATCAAGGGCGTAGCAGAATTTCTGCTTCGGTTTTTAGGAAGTGGTAAAGCTATGAGAAGATTATAGAATGGTGGACAAGCCAGTAAAGCTTGTAAGATACTATTGATATAACAGTAATTGCTGCGATTTGTTAATCCCCTCGGTAATAAGCTCACTGTTTGCTTGTCCATTTGATAACCCAACAAAAATTCTAGACACACATAATATTTATTTAAGAAGTTCGTATTCAATGTATACATATAATATTTAGATCTCAACAGTTTATCATTTTAAAAGATTGGATCGCTTTTTGTACTTACCACCTATCCTGTACGTATTAGGATCGTCATAACAATTTTGTAGTATGCCATTTTGTAGAGTTGGTGTGCTAGATGAATTATTTTGATTCTCTGGAGTACGAACAGGACTAATTGATTCTTTTTGGACCATGGTTTTTGGTGATTCATTTTGACAAATTATATGTTCTGTGGGTTTGCACGAAGTATGTGTCTCTGATGTACTGTCTTTCTTAAAAAGACTAGCAAAGGATCTGATGGTTGGAGCCGCAGGTGGTGTTTCAGGTATAGATGATGATGAAGTACTTGGTGTGCTTAAAGAGTCATTTGGCATAGCAAAGGAGTTGTTTGGCGATTTAATAATAGTCTTATCTTGGGAATCTTTCAATGCAATATTTTCCTCAATTTGTGTTTCATTTTTTTCTGTCTTAGAGATAGGTTTAGGCGAAGTTTTGACGATACTTGTTGTAATATTGGATACAGTTTCATTTTTAAACTTCTTATCCGCCTCATTATTTTGGTTTACCTTGACGTCAATATTAGTATTTATTACAGATGGCATGTCAACTTTTTCCGTGCCATTACAATTCTCATTTACAGTCCATACAATATTGTTTTGGAGTTTTGCATCAATCTTTTCATTATTAGTCACATTTTTTTTATCGGCAGTGCTTTCATTTATGTTTTTCACATGGGACTCTAACGTAGGATTATTTACAATAACAGTATTAGCGACGTTACTTGGCAAGGAGTTATCTTCATTTATTTGATGCGTTGATTTATCAGAAGTGCTTTGCGCATATTTTTGAAATGGAACGACAGGTTCTTTCATGGGTTCTTGATTTGGTTGTTGGGATGGTACAGATTGTCGCACGGATCTGTTTATCTGCGGCGCTTGATGATTCGGTTGAGGATAAGTCAGATGTGCATGCGAATTGGATGAAACTGATTGCGCATTTGGATGCGGATGAGGAATCGTTGAATACATTGGTTGTGTGAAATAGACTTGTCCGGTAGCTACTTGATGTTGTTGTGTAGAGACAGAATGATCAGGATAGATGTACATGATCGGTATCTGATATTGCGTCTGATCGCCGATGTATCCCGACTGGACTTCGTTAGTGGGATTAAGGATTCGATTATAATTATCTCTCCTTATACCTCTGCCCCGACTGTTGCGGCGTCCATTTTCTCTACTATAATTCATTTCTTGAATCTCGGCGCCAAGACTATATCCAGGATGGGCATATGCCACTCCAGATATAAACGGCGGAATGTGGCCGTTCGCGGAAACATTGTACATTGATGCTTGCCAGTCATTACACATTTGCGTCATCAATTGTTGCGGATAAGTAGGCGCCGGTGGCATAGCTACAAATAAGATGAAGCAATTTCAACATTAAAAAAATTTTTGATTCTTGAAAATGCACGAATAAATGCATCTATTATATCATCTAAGATATTGACTGGCTATTATATTTATTTATTATATTTAATCTATATTTACAAAAAATTCGCTTTAAACATATCTTAATATACTTTAAAGAATCATATAAAAAGATAGAATAAAATTTTTATATAATAAAATTTGTAGAAATGCAAATATATTCACCATTATACCAATGATGTTGTTGAAGTTCTGGTACTTGTGTTATTCCGACAGAATCAACGTTATTGTTATTACCTTCTATATCTTTCGCGTCCCATGGTAGTTTTAAGGCTTCAGTAATGTCAGATTTAAGAATGGTAAATATCTGACGCTTATCATTATCAGTTAAATCATGTAAATCTAAAAACTGAAGATTCATCTAAAAGAGAAAAGATAGAAATATGTTAAATGTAAATAAACGTTATATTAGAAATTACATTAGATAATTACACAATGCATATTCATATTCGTACATAACGTTTGCGATTCTTGCAATAAATTATATTTATATCATGAGATACATTTTTTAAAACTATTGATTTACAATTCAGCACAGTTATCAAAATCGCGACATTTAATTTTTTAATTTTTGTATCATAAAACATAAAAAATTAATTTTTATTTAATGTTTAATTGATAATAAAAAATTATTCGTTATTAAAGGACTTCTCAATATTACATTTTTTAACAAAGAAAAATTTTGAGCTGGAAAGATATTTTATTACGTTGAAAATCAACTAAAACTTTAAAAGGCATTTTTCTCAAAATTACATTTTTCTGCAATTTTACTATTATTTATGAATAATTTCAAGAATGATAATTATAGATTTCAAGAATGATATTGAGATGATGATTCTTTAATGTGATAATTGATATTAGAATGAATTTTTTTCTTAAAAAATCTTTTTTTTTCTTTTATTAAAAATTTTTTATAATCAAATTTTATACAAATTAAATTTAAATATCGTCAAATCAACAATATCAAAAAAACAATTTCCTTCTTAAATATTCTAAAAGAATATTTTTTAAAAATTCCAAAGAAATTAATTTTATGCAACTATTTTATCAACAAAACTTTATTTTGAAGATGTAATTAATAAAAAATTTATTCTAAAAAATATTGTTTGTCAAATTTCACGATAAAATTGTTCAATTGTGACAAAACAAAATCTTTTTTTGATTAAGTTTATATTTTTCAATAAATGTTTTTGCAATGTTCGGTATCGTATTTTTCCCTCAATGTAAGACTATTATTAAAAAAATTATATTTGCAATAATTATAAGTAATTTGTGAAAAATAATTTTTCATATTTATCTTTTCTAACTTTCAAAGATTTCATCTCTCTTCGCAAGTATCTTCAAAATTATTTTTCTATTCTAATTATATTTTTATTTCGACATCTGTATACATTAAACTCTTACTCTTGACATTTAATATTTCATTTTCGTTATAATTAAGAAATATGTCTCTCATATATATATATATATATATAGTAAGCAATAAAAAGTAAAAAGTTAAAATAAAAAAAGTTGAACACAAATAATATAAAAAAATTTTTAATTATTAAATAAAATTTTATGTCTAATAAATTTTTGAACATTTTTTAAATATATTTTGCTTTTATATTTATTGTTAGAATATAAAATGTATCGATTATTATTCGTTCCCGAAACTGCTTTTATTTTTTTTTTAATTAGAAATGTTATAATTTTATATTATTAAATTAATATATAATTCGACATTATCAATATTATTTATCATAAAAAATTTATCAGAAAGTCTCGACTTAGCTAGGATTAAAAAATTTTCTTGCTATCTATAGGTATCAATTTATGAAGGAATTGATATTTCTCACATTAAACAATAAATACCTCGATGAATACTAAAGAAAATATTGTTTTTTTTTAACAGAGTAAAAAACATTTTAAATAAATTTAAAAAATTTAAATAAAAAAAAAATCTACTAACAACTTTTCTACTTTTACGATCATTTTAGTATCAAGATCAATATTTCTAGAAATATTTTATAGAAATATTTTCGATATACATATATATAT
>NW_012130086.1:2330382-2339678 GCF_000143395.1 Atta cephalotes
ATATATATATATATATATATATATATATATATATATATTAAAAATCTAACTGCTATTATCCCATTTCGTTCAATGGGGATGAAGTAAAGAATCATTAAAAGTGAAAGGTCTATTTTTTATATCTGAACTATCTGAAATACCTCAGTAATAGCAAATCATTTTTGGAGTTTGAAATGCCTGATATGTTTTTCTGATATGTATTTCTCTTTTATTGTGAAAATAAAAGGATAAAATAACTTTTATCCTTTTATCTATTTTCATTTTTAGAATAATATATTATATACTATCCCTTATTCCGAGTAACAGAAAATAAAATATAAGTTTGAGAAAAAATAAAAGAATAAAGATTCTAAAGCAATAAATAAAAAAATTTCAATAAAGCCAACATAAGATGGACATGTGTAAAAAATATGTTGTTCATATAATAACATAGATATTTCTATCCTGGCAAGGAGGAACGTTTAGGTTTCTTCAATACTTAGAAATTAACCAAATAGCAATTTCACTCTAGAATAAATCACTAAAATTGAATAATACAAAACGTTGTCGAACCGGAAACATCGTAAAACTAATATTCAGGTGTAAAAAAATCATTGTCTTGGAATTTGGCAGAATATTTAAATCGTTGAAAAAAATTAAAATTAATATAATACAGCAATGGCAGAAAGTTGATATTTAACGAAAGCGATAAAAAAAGTTCTAGTGCAAGCTGTTAGAAATAAAAAATAAATGTCGTATATTTTTTCTAAATTATTCGATAAAATAAAGAACATTAACCGATGAAAGTTTATTATAAAAGATGAACTAGTTACGTTCGACAAACAAAAAATTTTGTAATAATATAATTTCCTACTAGATGCATTTCTGAATAAATTAACTAAAAAAAAAACAATTATTTTTTTTAGCATGTTAAAGGCACGCGCAAAAAACATAACATGTGTTAAAAAGAGTGTTCAAAAGTAAATCATCAGCAATAAATTGTTCCAAATGCAGCCATTTTATGTAGTATCATAGAAGCGAGTCACGAATCAAATGATAATTAAATAAAACGATATTTTATCAAACTTGCATCGTACAGTTATGAGCGGCTAGCTATCGACGCGAGTTAATGAGAAATTCGTAAATTACTACTAAATTAAACATTCACAATAATCGAATATTCTACAGAGACGTTAAGTGGCGCACGTGGAGGCGTCTAGAACGAAATTCTTGGGAATTCAATTGTGTCGAAACATAAGACGAGTCCGTCTATCGATGACTTCGTGAAATAACTTGTAGAAAATATTATAAAACGATGATTATTAATGAGAAATCCTCGGCGAATTCTGTCCGAGAGACGCGGCTACCTAACCTCGACGACCACGCTCGGCCGCGCGAAAAGCATGCACTTTCACGCTTTGTGTCGCTTATGAGTCGACTATGGTGACTTACCTCGTTTCGAGTATCCATCCTCGTTTCCACAATTGGTACAAAACATTAAAAATCGCACGAGTCGTGGGGCTTGAAGCTCCGGTGATTCTGGGTTCGGCGACGATCACAGGTTTGTCGACACCACACGTTATTTTCAACGTCTCGTTATGGCGGCGTGACACGATTTCGCACGGTCGCGTGGTACAACGGCGTATACGAAAATAATGAAACTGCTGTCGGTTACACTTCGTCGCGGCACAATTAAAATAAAATAAAAAAAACTGATTCGGTCCGATTATGAGACGCGCGTGTTCATGCCCCGGCGGTCACATGCAGTGCGAAAACGAGCATGAACATGAACGTTCTGTAGCGATCGTCGGTATGATGGTATGACTGCACAGCACTGTGGACTAATAAAGAGTGAAGACTAGACTCACTCGACTGGTTACCGTAGGCCTCCGTACCGTAACGTGGAAGTATTGTAATAAAAGAAGTGCTTGTGCGCAGGCATTTTTTGCTGGCCAATGACAGAGCCTGACTCAAAACCTTGCCATCTTAGAATTTCTAAACTAAGGGAGCATTTCTATTTGCCGTATCCATACGTCGTATGCCTGTTATCTGTACGAATTGACTAATCATAGTCGAGTATTCCCCTCTTACAGTTGAATGAGAGGGGAATATGCGACTATGATTTGATCATTCTCGACATTATTAACAACTGATAACGAGAACATAAACGTTCTGAACATTGCTGAACATTGCTGAACTCGGAGCAATTCAGAGTATCTTGAAGTATGACATTAGTACGTCCACTTTCGAAAAGAAAAGAAGATCAAGATGTTATTATGAATACAGCATGATTGATAAAATTAAAGATTTATGTTTATGTTATAGATATGTTTTATGTTTAATGATTTATGTTTATGATTTATGTTTATGATTAACGATTTATATTTATGATTTATGTTTATGTTATAGACTTTGATTATCGATTTTGATTGATTTTCGATTAATCGTTTCTTTATTCAAAAATTGTTAAAATTAACGATTCGAACTGATGCTAAAATATCGGTATAATAATTCTTTTATTAATTGAACTACTTATTGTAGTTTATCTTTCCTTCTTTTTTCTTCAAGTTAGAACAAAGAGAAAATATGAACTATATAAATCAATTCTTGTATATTAATATAAGTCTCATATAAAAATATCTTTTTTATAATTATATATTTGTCGAATATATACTGAAACTTTATATGTACTTATGAAAAAATATTTCGATGTTACAATTGAATATTTATGTAATTGTCACATTAAAAAAAAATAAAAGATTAGGAAATGTAGGCATGTAAGTATTTATTTACACTATTTAATTCTTAGCTTTCCTCTTTTTCAAGGAAGGTCGATCAAATATTTGTTTCATTCCTGCCGCTTGATTATTATAAAACTTGAGATTTAGATTTGTCTCCGATATCCAAGAATCAAATTGCGTCGTGTTCTGATCTAGCAAATAAGTGTAGTTGATTTTTTTTTCTCGAAGTTCTTCATCTGCTTGATCATTAGTAAAATTCTTTTGTCAAAAGGACTTCTAAAGTCGCGGCAGAGAAGTCGCGTTTAAATATAGCGTCCTTGTCCAAGTAGAACGCGCCACGATGATAATATTTCTGTAAAAATTTGTACTCTCCTTTGGTCGCTATAATTATCTTAGGATTCAGTCGAGCTTTCTGTTTGTTTCTCCTCAGTCAAATTACGAATATGCTCGATCTCTACACGTTCCTTTTTAAACTGTTTCTTCTCTTCCCGATTTCGTTTGATTCTTTTAAGTTCGCGCAGCTTCCAAGCTTCTTATTCTACCTCGTCATTCTCGTCATCAGTTGCGAATGTCGTTGAGCTTACTCTTCTGCTTAGTGTTACCTTTATTGCTCTCTTTTCGCATTATCTCTTCCATCATCAGAATTTGTTTTTTTCGTTTTTGGGCAATTTTCTTGGCTGTGATCAAAGCTTTTGTTTGTTTCTTCTGCATCACCGCTCTCTCTTTTTCCGCTTTGATTCTATTCTTTTTGCAAACGAACACAGATTTCAACTGCGATTTAGTTTCTTCCTCACAGTCTGTGTACTCTTCGTACTCCAAGCTCTCTTTTGACCTTTCTCTATCTTCCGCCTTTCCTTGTATCAAATCCTCCTCAGTTTTCTTCCTGGATAATACTCGTTGCTTTAGGGTCTCTCATCATTTCTATCTTCGAATCTGATAGTTCCTCATCCTCAAATGAATCAGAATTCGTCTCCTCTCTTGCGTTCTCTTTGGTTTGATGTCGATAAGCTTGGGGTCGTGAATATATCTGTATCTCTCCGCACGTACCTCAGTTGATATCTCCCTTTGTTGGTGTATTAATTTTCGCAAACGCGGATCATCTCTACTCTTTGTATGCGAGTGCACAGTAATATCTGCGACAATATTGTTATAATTCTTTTGTATACGCTTCTTGAGAAAATCCTCGACTTCTGATTCTTCATCTAAATTTATTGTAGCTACATAATTTGGCCGTTTATTAGAAACATAACGATATACTTTCACCTTCTTCATAGACAACTTTGCAAACTTAAACAATTTTTTTAGAAATTTTGATATGCATAGAAAATTAAATGACATCATAAACGTTACATATGAAAATAAAAATAAATTAAATTAAATATTCTTAAAATTAAAATTAAAAGTTAAAGTAAAGACATTTCTTATAAAATAAAGCATATATCTTCTTAATATTTATTATAAATATTGTTTTGTATCTTCAAATATTTAAATAGCTTGTTTGTTAATCACTGTTAAATGAATAATTGTAATTTAACTGTGAAACATAAATAATTTACGAATCTTTAATGAATATACTTTATAATAGGTACATTAAAATAAATAAAAATAAAACATATGTGCAGTAAATTATAATCACAGTATCAGGATATATTGCCAATTATATATTATTTTGTATAAATGCTTTTCTTCAATGTTGAAGACCATTAATAATAAATTACATTCTATCAATACTTATTTCTACAAAGTAATTGAATTGAAATCACACTTCGCAATAAATCTTTTTTTTTAATTCTAAAAATTAAAAAAAGATGAAGAGTAAATGAAAGAAGAGTGAATGAAAAAGATGAAAAATAAATTGAACTAAAATTTGAAGTTATATTGGTAGAAATGGACATGTATTGTTTTTTTAATCTTAAAGCATTTGTAAAATTCATTGAAATAGATATTAAATAAATCTTTCCTTTTGAAATATAAGCTAACCTTTATCATTTTTTACGGGCACAATTCCAGCGGTTCTTCGTATTCGCGTGAGTGCGGGTTGCTAAGGAATTGTTCGTTATATAATTTCATTATTATTTTATTATATTGATGAATATATCGATAAACGTGTTACCAAGATATCAAAACTAAAAAAAACTTAAAAAATTTTCTTTTCTTATTTTTTATTTTATAACTATAAATATAAAATAAAAAGCAACATGGAAAACATATTCATTTTATGAAATTAATTAATTGCAATATAAAAATAATTATAATTATTAGATGGGAAAAAGTTCGTGGCGTTTTTTTAATGCCATCTAACGGGAAAAACGCCACGAACTTTTTCCCACACCTAATATTTACAAAATTTCACCTTTAGATTCTATCAATTTTTTTAAACATATTTAAAAAATATTACACATAATATTATATACTACAATACTACAGAATACTATTATAATAAAATGTATTTTAAAAGAAAGCTTGGAAGTATTTTTTACTAACTTTTATAAAAATAATTCATTACCCCCCGTTACTGATTATTTAGAAAATAATTCATTTTTTGTTACTTTTTTGTGATATCAAAGTAAGATACTAGATTTAAAAATTACTTTATTTAATAATCAATAATAATTGTAATAATATTAAAACAATCAATATTTAGATTATAGTCTTTATATTAGAGATCATAATTTTGAACGATTAGAGATACACGTTCATAAGTGCATTATATTTAGATGTACATGAAAAAAAGATTATAGTACTTTATATAGCTTTTTTCTAAAGCAACTAATAAATCTATAATTTTAAATCTATAAATCTATATTAATATTTTAATTTTTAATTTTAATGAAACGTACAACTAGAATGTTAAATAATTGAATAAGTTATCTTCTATATCAATATTCTGTGTTTGTATGAAAAAGGAATTTTATTTTATTAATTTTTTAATATATGCTTATTTTTAGGAAATTAGATTATAATTTACAAATGCAGATTTTATTATAATTGTTTTTAAAGATTAATGTTGTTATAACGCGCATTCCAAAAATTGTTTGTCAATAATAAAAATTTATAGTTCATTTACATAATACTACATATGTATGTGTATATATATTACAAATTTTCAATAATAACTATACCAGAATTATGTACCCTAAAATAAAAAAGACAAAAAATTTTTTAATATTTAATATTAAAATTTTTATTAGAAAATATTTCTAACCAATTAAAAATAATGCTATTCGAGTAATTCACAGAGTAGTTATAGAGATTATAATAAGGAATTAAAGTATAACAATAACAGCTGAATTCGTAACTGCATTATTATAAAAATGTAATAATGCTATCCTTAATGTTTATAGACAAAAAAATAACGATCATTACTGAAAAAAAAATTCTTTAACGAAAATGGCGTAATAAATAACGCATTACCGTTTTTGATTTTCGTTGTAAATTATTTATTATTTTTTCAACAAGGAAGTTTCTAACGATGGATTTGTGAAAAAACAATTAAAAATAATTGGAAATTTGTATCCGACATTATATTATCATACACTATTAATTTCAATTACAGCTAAGTTTTGTAAATTAATCCAATAGTATTTTTTCACAAGAAACTACTATCTTTTAACATTAAATATTAAGTATTTTCATAGCATATTTGAAAAAAAATAGTTTGACTATGTTCAAATGTTCTAGAGTCTTATAGTTCGAATCTGTAGTAGTCTAAAGGTCATATAACAGATTGTAAAAAGTGAAAAAAATAAGTGGATACAGTCAATACTATTCACTATTATAGTATCAGTGGAGAAAAATGTATTTATAATATTTTATTTTTTTTATGGTCTGCTGTGAGATCTTCCGGCACGCAAGACGGTCAACTTTGAACTTACCTTCAATACTATCAAACTATTATATTCTTTCTAACACGTATAATTTATGGTAGAAAAAAAGAAGTCAAATATGCAACGAAAGAAAGCTGACTTTTTACCTGTCACTTCACCACAATTAAAACAGTGTGTCGCTGTTTCAAAAGTTCGCTCTTTTCCTGCTTCCTTTTCATGAAGCATATCTTTATTGGCAATTTTTTTAAATAAGAGCATTATGGGCATATACGGTTATATAAGGTAATAAAGTTATTTATACAGATATTTCGGAACGTTTAATTTAAGATATTTACGATACGTCAATATGTCCGATCTGTATCACCGCATATCGTAACTTATTTTAATAGGAAAGCTATATCTTATACAAATACGAAACTAAAATTGAACAAAGGGATGTCAGCAGTGTCATTTCGTAAGATCGAACAATATATATGCTATTCTTTATTTTGAATAAGAGAGGCATTAATCCTTAGTACATACCTTAGCGCAAGGCGCTCAGACAATATAAAGTATCCAAAAAAGATAAATAAAATATCTTTAGCGTCTTAAAGACATCTTATGTCTCAATGTGTTGTCTGGGCTGAGTAACATTTAAAATAGTTAAATATGTAGTTTTAAATATATATATTTAAAATGGAAATGGCATTTTGTATTTTCCATTTTAAATGGTTTTTGAAAAACCATTTTCTTTTTACATTTGAAATCATGTCTATCATTTAATCATTTATATAAAATAGATAAAGTAAATAGTTTTCCTATAATTTTCACAAATTTTCCCTAGAATCATTGATGTATAAAACTCAAGTCCCATGATTGGCTAAAAATTTTTATGAATATTTAAACAAATTAACTATAAAGAGAAAATTAATTCCAGATAGTCCATAAATATCGAATCTTAATAAAAAAATAAATATTCCAGTTTTATATAAAATACTATATAGATTTCTAAAAATGTATATTATTCTTAACATCTAATTTTGACCGTAATCGACGCTTTTCGTATTATTATATTAATTATTATATTAATTTGTTTATTCAAGTAAATGGTCCCGTTTCCAAATCAATAATATCAAAAATTTAAAATATTCCCGTCAGAAATATTGTACTTTATTTATAACATTAGTTAGAGTTTTGAATTCCGTTGAAAATAAATTTCAAACGTAACATATTTTTGAAAAATGTATACTACCTTGGCGAAAAGTTTTTATGAAAAATTATAGATTGAAACAAGAATTTAGAAATTCTTAGTTTTTGTAGATGTTCGTAGTGGGACGTTGTTTTTTTGAAAAAAACTAAGAAATCTTCCGTTCTCAAACAACATCGCTCTACGTCCCACTACAAATATCTACGAAAAATTAAGAATTTCTAAAATCTTGTCTCAAGCTATATAGTTTTTCTGTACTTTTTTGTAAAAATTTTTCTTCGCTAGGGTAGGAAAAACTATTTTGTATTCGAAAATATTTAAAACCTATTTATCCATTTTACAAATAAATTGGAAAAATCTATTTTATATTTTACCATTTTAAATGTGCTTTTTAAAAGTATTTTACAATTAGTATTTTAAATAAAATTTGAAATGCATTTTACCCAGCTCTGTACTTAGTTTTTGACATCCTTACTACATATTTGGTCATTCGTGTCTTGGATTAATTTTCATCACTTTTACAAGTATATATAAATTATTAAACGATTTTTACATATATTTTGACATATTTAAAAAATATTTGTAGTTATATATTTATATATAATATGTAGATAAATTGTTATAACTATAAATTGTTATAAATATATTATATACAAAATGAGAAAAATGCACTTTATATGAAAATGTAAAACTCCGAAACAAAAATATTTAAAAGAAAAATATAATTTAATATCTTAAAATTGATTCCAAACTACAAAAAAAATAGTTCAAATGTTGGCTGTCCAAAAAGTTTAGTAATTGAGTAACTTGAAAATGTTTTTTTAATATGCATGAATGGCTATAAATTGAAAATATATTGCATTTATATTTTAAATAATGCATTTTATTATTATTATTGTATTAAAAGAATTTATAATTTATTAAGAAAATGTTTTTTATAACATTACAGACAACATAATATATGTATAATATTACTGACAACATATTTTAATACAAGAGTATCAAAAATCGTGTTTAATAAGAGCTAATATGTTATTTTAGAGTTAAATTCTTTTTTTTAATAATTCGCGAAATTCCCCTAATATAACCGTTTTAGTTGAAAATCAAGAAACAAATTTATTTTTTAATAAAAATTTAATTTTAATAAAAATTTTTTAATTACAAAAAATGTACATACGTTGGGTCATTTGTGACTCAGAGATGAACTTTAACTCAGTTAAAGGATACGCATGAATTGAAGCCAGCAACGCACAAAACTTGTTCTCTAGAAATTTTTTTTAGGAACATAAAAGAGATCGGTATATGACCAGACGCTCTCAGTATTTCAAAGAAAAGAAAAGCAGGTCACTAATAACCCAAAGGTATTAAGGGATAAAATATGAATCATGTTTGAAAAATAATTATATATAGTTGCTTTCTTTCTTTATAGTGAAAAAAGGGTCTAAGGTGAAAGTGAGACGGGAAAGGAGAGCTAGTATATGCATTCAGCAAACTCTTAGATATAAAGCAACTTCGTCATATATATATATATATATATATATATATATATATATATATATATAT
>NW_012130086.1:2339698-2341157 GCF_000143395.1 Atta cephalotes
TATATATATATATATATATATATATATATATATATATATATATATATATATGTAGCTTCGCGATCACTACTTCTAATCTCACGGCACATACATTATGCATCGACTGACCCAATGATCTGTCCGTTTGACCGCATCGAGACGATGAAAAGTGTTTTTCTTATACATATAACAGTTGATGGAATGTGGGAGTCATTACATGTGTACGGTTATATCAAAAAACGGCTCGGAGAGAGGATGGAGGAGAGCCCTTTTCCTTTGCTCTGAAAATATTAAATAGATGGATCGAAAATGGAGTGGAAATGCATAAGTTGAACATGAAAGCGCAAAGTAAACGCTTAAACTCTTCGGATGTATCGAGAAAAAGTGCTTAAATTTTATAATGAACAACTTCAAAATAAATTGAGGCAAAAAATTTTTTTAAAGAACAAAATATATAGGGAAGTAGGAATCAATGCAATACTTTGTGCACAAGTATAATAATAAAAGATTAAGAATTTATATATGATGACAAAAACTTTTTTTTTAATGTATATCTTCGATCTTTCGTACACATTTCGATTTACTTCATCCACATACTAAAAAGATTCTTTTAATCCAACAGTTTATTAGTCAGGAGGAAATAAGGAATTTTTATGAAATAAGGCTATGATAAAATTCAAGATAAAATTCAACAAATGGTCGTCATGTTTCCATAATTAAAAAAGAGAGCAGATAGTCACTCATCAAATTATCAACTTACATGTAACTTGTACATTTATATCCATCCAGTAATAATCAACCAAGTAAAATTAATACAATGAACATAATAAAAGTTACAAAATTTACAAAATTTTGATATCCATAAATAAATTTTTGAAATAAATTTTTTCATCAAATTTTAGTAAAATGAGATTTGACGGTAGTTAACGTTTCGGTTACTGAGAGGCAAATATAATGCCTGTCATCGCTGACAACAATATAGTCAAGAGTTAAAAGTCAACTATAAACAAGAAGTAAACTAGATAGCATTAAGAACCGATGTATAGGCATGATCTAAAAATTCAGTATCCGTTTGAAGATTTCAACTTATTTTTTGCATTTTAATATGTAACATTTCGGACGTTAATCTTTTACTGAAATTTCTTTCTCTATCTAAAATCCGCACATTTTCCCATATCGAATTAATGTAACTTTTATGATCTGTAATAACAGAATAAGTAGAAGTTTGTCTCGTAATATGATTTTGATATTCAGAAATACGTGTCTTTAATTGTCGAGCATTAATTTGTCCTACATAAAAGGCCTCGCAATCTTTGCAAGAAATCTAGATCACGTTTTTTTTATGAATTGATTGGTAATGGATCTTTCTGAATTTTAATCAGACAACGAAGTTTGTTAATGCTGTAAAAGCAGTTTTTGAAATCATACCATTGATAATTTTTTTAAATTTGTTCCGTAAATTTTTTTTTGTTAATAAAGA
>NW_012130086.1:2345612-2350269 GCF_000143395.1 Atta cephalotes
ACACACACACACACACACACACACACACACACACACACACACACACACACACACACACACACACACACACACGTGCGCGCGCGCATATAAGTATTCATTAAATATATACATATAAATATTTATATCTGTATTTAATCATATCTTCTTTCAAATAATTGTAATTATCCAGTTATTAAAAAAATATCTTTTACAAGATTAATTACAAACTGTTAATATTTTAAAACTCATATAATTTTTTTTCAACAATTAGCGTGCTAGTGCACTAACAGCTAATAAAAATGTATCGATTATATAATTTGATTTACCCTTCGTGTAAATCGTCATTTACAATATGTTTCTCATGTTGGTTCCTAGATGGCGCTCGTCCCAGCTGATAATTACGAATTGCGCGGGAAAACATGGCATCTCTCGGCTCTCGGCGACGACAATAGATCGGACAGACGAAGCTTCCTCACTCCTCTGGCATCCTGAATCAATGATGCTTAAATCATCGGTTGCGTGGGAAGTGCTGCCTGTTGGGTTTGTTCACGCGGAATTGCAAAAACTAAATTCAGCGGAATTATGCCCGCGGCACAGTTCGGATGTATATACCGTTGGTGTAATTTTGTATAATGTGATAGGGAATCTATTCTTGATTATCGATTCGTTTATTGTGGGGCTACAGAAGCCATCTTTTTAATTTTCATAGCATTACTGATTTTAACAAAAGAATATTATTATTTTTAATTATTTATTAATTATACATATTTTATATTATGTGTATATTTATAATTACAGGTTTTATCAACAGATCTATTAAATTACTAGAAAAAGAGAAAGGATGAGAGAGAAGGAAAGAAGGAAGAAAAATTATGATATTTAATATTATTCATGAAGTTTTCTACATATATTTGATGTTTTCTATTTGAGGTATCTACTTTGTAGTATTCATAATATGCTTCTAATTCTAACAATTGAATATTGTAACGTTGAAGTAGTAAGTAATTGATTTGCATTTCTATAATATTGAAAATTCATCAATTCGTGACACATATAATCTGATAGTAGCCAATTTTAAATGAAAGAAAAGATTCTTTAAATAGAAGGAACATACTTTTGTTTAAAGTTTTGAATTATAATATTTGAAAATATATTGATGTTAACCCTTCATCTGCAATCTGAATTTTTTTTGGCACAAGCAAAATTTAATTCGCAAATTTCACTATTATTTTTGTTCAAATTTTAATTTTTAAAATAAAGATTTTAATATTTGAAGTAAGATATATTTGATAATATGTAATAGAGATATTGAAAAGTAATCTTGAATTTTTTTTTGAAAATTTAGAGAAAGTATAAAAGACTAGGTTGGACAAAAACTCAGATTGCAAACGAAGGAAATAAAAATATGATGCAGGCAAAGAATTAAATAGTTTTATTGATGCATACTCAATACTTTTTTTGTAAAAAACCAACGTGTAGATTTCTTTAAACATTTGAGTCTGATGATTTAATCAGAAATAGTATTACCACAAATTATATTATGATTATGATAATAAAATATAAAATTAGTATTACGAGCTAAAGATAGAGAGAAGGAAAGAGAATCAATTTTCAAGTTTTCAGTTTAAATTTTAACAGTTAAAGAACTTCCATGAAACAAATTTTTCATAATATTTTATCGGTTTGATTGCATATTTTTGAACTATTAAATCGCAATGTTAACAAATATGAATAAAATTTATTATACTAGCCAAGACTAGTATTTATAGTCAGTTCTTATTTCAAGATCGTCTTAAGTAATGTCTTAAGACACTAAAGACCATGGCACACAAAATACTTAAGGCAGTAAGAAAATTAACATGTTGGATTGGCTACTGCTTATGTTATGCCTTACAGATTCTATCATGGATTGGTCAATTTGCTTACTGCTTAAGTTTTTTGTGTGTCATGTCCCTACTGCACCCCTCTGATTGATTTATGACTTCTTAAGACTTACTTAAGACAGTCTCAAATATAAGATCCGATTATGAATATCGGTCTCTAATTGGTTCGTGACTTCTTAAGATTGTACTTAAGACGGTCTTAAAAATAAGACTGTTTACTATAAATACTGACCTTAGTAACAATGTCTTCGAGAAAAGAAAGGCAAGTAAAGAATGGGATCTTAGATAAATATAAAAGATCTTATAAAAGATATTTTATGCGACGCGTATTAAGGAAAGTCAACCAAAGAACTGTTAAACTTTAGATACAGATTTAATGTGTCTCGTTAAATTACGAAGATGTGAAATCACGAGCTGCTGCACGTTCTTCTTGGCTCGACTTATGTCACTTGTGTATCGCGGTGAGCGATAAACGTTCCGCATGTCGCGCGACATGACTCGCATACCTGCCTCGTTACTTGCATTTAATCTCTATATTCTACATGCAAACGTTTTATATGTCATTTATAGTACTTTTTTACATCATTTATGATTTACAACGGTGGACGCATACGCGCAGCCACTTTGTATCGCCGCCACGCGAAGCGAAAAAAAGAGAGAAAATAACGATTTTTTAATTACGAGATTGTATCGTTTGCAGCTTTAAGGAATGTAATTTGACATAAGTAGTGCTGCAAAGATACCGTCGATGAACACACATGCATTACTTTTTCTCTCTTGCCTATTTTTTTAATATTGATACGAGCATCAAATGCAATGTTATTATATGGCGGCGCGATATTTATCTTAACTCAACAAAATTGTGCAGAACGTATTATCTTTACTCCGCAGTTTGCAATGCTTTTACTTTTGATATCATACTAATTGTTTTTTTTATATTGCTGTTAATTTAAATTGTGACAATTGTATGTTGTATTTACAGCGATGTTGATTGGTGCGTGTAAAGAGAATTTAAAAGTAAGATAATAAAATTAAAAGGGATTCAGAATCATAAATCGATATAATACATGATTCAAAGGTTTATTTTAAATAAAAAATTTTTGCATTAAATGATTTTTTAAATATATTTTTATACTGGTTGCGTTCAGCAGAGAAAACAAGTGTTGTAAGTGTTGTAAAAATTCTTCAATACGATTAGTTCTTACTTTTGATTTCTTAATGTGCAAATCAATCGTATTGAAGAATTTTACAACAGTAAAGCTTTTTCTGCTAAACGCAGCCATATATTGATATTGTATATAGTATGTAAACACTATTTGATTTACTTTTAAATTTAGGCCGATATTCAGAATCAGATCTTATATTCAAGATTGTCTTACAATTTTAAGAAGTCACGAACCAAACAGAGAGTTGTATTAGCGTTTTAAAACATTACTTAATATAGTCTTGAAATAAAAATCGATTATGAATACCGGCTTAAGGTTTTAGATAGATTATTTCATCTTAGGTTTGTTTCCTGCAGCTGAACGAATCTAGAATTTAAAGTGAAATAGATATATGTTCGTTATTTCAATATTTGATGAAAACAAGAAAAATTTCTAATTCGAGAATAAAAAATAGGTTTCTTTCACACAAATCGATAGTCGGTATCATAGGCGTTATCGACTTGTTTAAGTCTCATTAGGTGCGCCTGTGTGTTTATAGATGGCGCTAGTATGGACGTTACGCGGAGTCGTGAGACGAGACTCATAGGACCGCCGTTAAAACGTGACGGCTTAATTATTAGTCGTGTTTTTCAATTTGATCACGAAGTAACGGTAAAGTGAATACGATAGCGAATAAACGGCGTTCGCGTACAAGAGCTCATGTTCGAGAGCGATAGATAAATACAATAACAAGTACTTCGGTGAACTGCGACGAACTTCTCGAATGTCGCGTATTTTCGTCTTTGCGCGCCATATCGGAAGAGGAAAAGTTGAGAAGTCTTTTTCCCTGTCTACGTGCCGCAACGAGAGTAGCGTCGTCGGGGGATGAGGAAAGAGCAGCACAGATGCCAGTGGATGCAGGGATAGCCGGGGGTAAGTATAACCCCCTTAAATAATATAAAATTCAGAGGAAGTTGATAAGCCGAGGTGCGCGTTCGAACTTTTCACTCGGCGCTCGCGCCTTCCATTTCTTATTATAATGAATGCATATCGGCTTAGCTGAGACTAAGAGGAACGGCCGTTGAGAACCCTTTTTTGGTACTCGCGAGCTTGACTCTTCGAAGAAAAGCGGAAGAATCCGCATATTTTTCGCGATAGATCGTGAAGTCAGTGCTCTCTAATGTTCATTTCTATCAATGTAGATTAACTTTAATCTTGATTTAACTTACTCTTCATCTCTTTTTTTCTTATTCTTAAAACTAGAAAAAAAATGAGTTAAACTAAGACTAAAGTTAATCTATATTGTAGCATAAGAAGTATTATTTATACCAATGTATAGATTAACTTTAATTTCAATTTAATCTTTAAGTAATAAGTGGAGTGCTCAGAACCTTAAATAAATTTTATTTTTATAATTATATTTTTTAACATGTATGTATAATTAAATTTTATTCTTTATATTTTTTAATTTTATTCTTACGAGACAAAGAATAATATAAAAATAATTAACTTTAAGACTTCTAATCAATTTAAGAAATCTAATCAATTCTTTTTATTTTCTTTTTTACAGGAATTATCTGTATAACATTTACAAATTAATGTACATAAGATTTTCCAGAATCTTTTCATTTTGTTATAAAACATTTTTAT
>NW_012130086.1:2358058-2361825 GCF_000143395.1 Atta cephalotes
GTAGTAGTAGTAGTACTATATATATATATAGTATATATATATATATATATATATATATATATATATATATATATATGTATGCCCATCAGCGACTATATCGTGTCCGTTCTGCCACCGCTCTTCTCTAGAAGATCGACCATCTTCTTTTTCTCGACTGAGGAAATTTTCTCACTTCTTCCCTCTCAATAGATGCTGGAGAGGATTTCGTTCAGCCATTTCTCGATGTTCACTTTTGATATTGGTGGCCGATAGCTTGACGGAATTGCTCACGCCGCGCGTGGTAACTCGGAAATTTCACCGGACGGAGTTTATTCGGGGTGAGATCTTAGACTTCTCAGAAGGATAATATTCGAGGAATATTACGGCTCTTTGACACGTTCCGGTTGTGACTTTAGCTACTGCCATAACGAGAACATTCTTGATTCGATATATTTTTTGTAAAAAATATTCTATAGAATTAATAAGCTTGTAAAATCACAAAATTATAAAAAAAATTATCGCTGAACATGAAAATCTTTTTTCACATTAGATTCTCATATTAAATTCACTTTTCGAAAAATTCATAATTAAAGAAAGAAAATGTTATATATAAAATAAAAAATCTTACATATTTTTATTCTATTTTAAGATATATATGTTTATTTTTCTAAATTTCAAAAAGAAACTTAAAAAGAATAGAAGAAATTAAGAATTTGAAGGAAAAGATTTTGGGGAATGATTGTAAATTATCTAATTTCTGAATTGACAAATGATAATTGAGAATACTTAAAATAAAATAAAATACAAATAAACGAAGGAAGTGGCTTTATAATAAAACATTAAATAATCAAGAGCATACAAGCATAAAGTAAAATACTTTTTCATTGAATATATCGAATAATTGTTCTGAAATTATTTAGATTTTCATAATCAATGATCAAAGTTTTTTTCGAAAATAAGAATAATATGAAAAGAAGTTTTTGATTTCTGGCTTGCTAAAGTTGTGTGCGAGGCAGGTGTCGATTTTCATTTTTTCGCCATGCTTAAGTAAAAGAGCGAGGAGAAAGATGGTTTTACGACGATTTTTTTTTTCATAGTGTAAACATAATATTTTATTTCATCTTTATTAACTACTTTTCTGTTCTTATAAATATTTAATTTATTTACATATTGAGAAAAAAATGATTAAATTTTAATAAACATTTATTATTTTTATTAAATAGTATCAACTAAATATTCACTTAAAGTAAATAAATATTTATTTAATAAAAAAGTAATTGTTAAATCAAATTAATAATTCTTATACCAAATAAACCTATTCTTTATTTAGTAAATATTTAATTGGTACTTAAACAAATGATTTATTAAAATTTAAAAACATTCTTTTTTAGTGCAGTCATGATTTTTCGTGAATTATTCGTTGCACTTTGTATTCGAATATTTTTATGTCTCGTAAAACTGTAGTGTTGTTTTGCATTTTCCAGCTCGAATCGTATATTTAAAGTAGAATTAGCGATTGGCTTCGTGTACAAGTCTTGTTCCTCGGAATGGACGACCACAGCTCTTGGGTCGTGTAAGGCACATCGCAAGTGCGGTTTAATGGGGTTGCATATGGCTGACAAGATAGAGGGTGACGATAAGAGTCCCTCCTTCGGCAGCTTCCGTGGGAGGGAGGAGGGAGGAGGGAGGGTGCGTGACCGTACGGAATGCCGCGTGACGCGTGTAATAACCGTAGCCGCGCGGCCTCTCCGCGCGGCACGCAGCCTGCACACGGGGACTCAGTGTATACTTACTCGTATATACTTACGTGCAGAGTGCGGTGCCCCAGGTTGCACGGCAGGTGCCGCCGAGGATTCTAAAACGATCACGTCGGCGAAGGGAAGCGAGCCGATCAGGTCCGTACCTATCGCGAAATGAATAGTGACGATGAAGAATATAAGTAAAGCGATTAACTTTAAAAAAATCGTGTTTAAAAAATATTCTAAAGAATCGAGTCATTAAATTAGAATCTTATTTGCATATTAAACCTTTTGATTGGTATTATTATAATACATTGTTGTGCAACATATTTATTTTAAAGAGCTTTGCGACTAAAAACTTTTCTTTTAGCGTTATATAAAATTGTATTAGATTTTTATTTTCAATCATTGGCACTGTTGTTATAATAGTAATACTTTAAAACATAAAAATCTAAAATTATTATTATTACTTTTGATACAAAACAAGATTGAAATAGACCTCCCATAAGAATCTAAAAATTCGAAGTACACCACTGTAAATAAGAAAGAAAGGGGAAGAGCTCTTTGATGTCGGCCACTATTACCGACTAGTACTAATATTATCTTTCTATCTTTTTGTTTCGTTCTTGATTAATGTTCTGAAGCTGACATGTTTTGGCAGACATTTTTTATCAATGTGCAGAAATGCTCATTCCAATTAATTTGATCGCAGATTAGTGAGTTCGCGGTTATCGAAGGATCATGGGGTTTTTGCTGGAAGATAAAAGCTCCCAGTGAGTTGAAATATTTATTTATTATACGAGCGAAACGCGAGATACTTTGTTAAACTCGATTGTGGAAACAGAAATTGCGCAAGAATAAATTCGTTCTCGAAGTTAAGAATATCCTCTTGCAGTTTTGCCTGCCGATTATCGCTTTTTCGGCTTTTCTCCATTTCCTAGTCGCTATCTTCTGTAACAGAAATTTAAGCGATTATGTTTAATAGTTATATACGAAGCATTGTATGAAAGTTTTGAAAAAGTTATTAATATTTTATCTAGCATTTTATCAGATGTATCGAATAGCGAACTGATGTTCATTTCTATGTAACTTTAACTTTGGTTTAAACTTTTTCTCTTTAGTTCTAAAAATTAGGAAAAGATAAAGAATAAATTAAATCGAAATTAAAATTAATCTATATTGACAGAAATATTCATTAGGTGATAAAAAAAGATATAAGTATAAGAAAGTGCAGGACATAAATAAAAAAATCAGATTATAATTTTCAAGTTTTATAAAAAAATTACATCGCGGCATTTCTTATTGAGTCTCATTTTCCACTTTTGTAGAAAGTAGATTCAAGGCGTCGTAATTTCAAGGCGGAAGCGGAATGCGTTACGGTAGAACGGCGATAATAATAATGATAACGTATTGTTGTCGCGTTCGACCCCGCGTAAATCGGCGTGGATATTTTACGGCAGCGCGAGCAGATTACAGGCTCAATTAGCATGAGGACTACATAATTAATAACTTGATTAATGCGTCGAAGCGGAACGTCTGTCCATTCGTGCTCGTCAGGTCCGGCCTGCCGCGGCTCGCCAACTCGTGGATATCTCGCGTTTACGCCGGCAGTCGATTGCGTCGTAATCGATTATACTGCGTCGTATAATGTCGCTACCGATCACTTATGCTTACCGCTCATCGCGTCGGCACGGCTCGCTTACGTTTATGTATGTTTAGGCCCGTTGCCGCGGGATAATACTCATTAGCGAGCCATTTCATATTCCGGAAGGGAAGTTGGACCGGCTGACGATCGGTTCGTGCACCGGTTAGCCATTAATTCCGGTCAATTGTCAGATACAATGTCAGATACATTGTCAATCACATCGAAAATCTGGCAATATTGAATGTCACGGCAGTCAGTCGTACATGTCTATCAGCTGTGCATTATGCGTTTCGAATTCTCGAAACGATGGCCACGAGGATTGTTGACGAACGTGTATAAATGTCATAAAATTTAAGATTTAACTCTTTCTCTCTCTCTCTCTCTCTCTCTCTCTCTCTCTCTCT
>NW_012130086.1:2364405-2369947 GCF_000143395.1 Atta cephalotes
TTTCTCTCTCTCTCTCTCTCTCTCTCTCTCTCTTCCATGATTGAATTTACTTTTGTTAATTTTCCACCGACAACTGAGGTCTTTAAAGACACCATTGATATTTTGAATTTATTGTGAATTCTGATAAAATTTAATTTGTAAAAAATAGGGAAAATATAATCTGATTTATATATATAATGTAAAAATTTATTGTTAAAGACTTTGACAATTGTATCAGAATTTTTTTATATATAATTCGGAATAATAAAAAAATTGTTCTGTTTCTCGAAGATTCTTACTGCTGATGGAAGAGAGTTGAAATTTTGATGTTGCTAAGAAAGAGTTAAGTTTAATAAATAAAGAACTTTAAACAAATGAAGTTAATAAATAATAGATGTAAAATTTCTAGAAAAGGTTCTTTAGTGCCTGCACTTTTTGCACTCAATATTTTCGCTTTTTTTTCTCTCTATCACCCGAATATATATTTATTTCATTTTAAATATAATTTTTGAGAATTTCAAGCAACAGACCTATTGTATCTTCTAAAAAAATTCATAATTTGACTGAGAAGAACAGGTTGAAAAACGTAATTGAGAATAAATCTTATTTAAATATTAATTATTTTTTCTTGGGATCTCGTCAGCATGAGAACTGACTGACTTTGGTCTTTCATTTTCGTGAGACCGTAGCTCGAATCGAATATCACCACAAAGCCTTGGGTACTTCCCCAAACAACATTTTTTCCTAAATGTACCCGCAGCACAGACGCAGCAAATTAGAAAAACGAGCTACTTCCGTATACAGGTATTCCGTGGTGTATATCGTACATTTATCAACGGCGAAGACGGGGAGGCTGATCTCGAAAGACAAGCGCGATTGAGTTACGTTGATTTTATTCCGCATTATTCTACCCAGGAATCGCTCCTTGGCCGAATCAGTTTTATTTTCCGGATTGCCGATATATACGCGCGTCGAACGGCAGCTCTCT
The DNA here is from genome assembly GCF_000143395.1 of Atta cephalotes. Taxonomy (NCBI): domain Eukaryota; kingdom Metazoa; phylum Arthropoda; class Insecta; order Hymenoptera; family Formicidae; genus Atta; species Atta cephalotes. The sequence goes on from NW_012130086.1 coordinate 2,365,373, forward strand.
GGCTGGCTCGCTGGCTGGCACGCCGGGATTAACGTCATTGCGGTTTTTAAGCAGGCAATTTCCTAATTCGGTGCCCGGGGATCCCTGATTTATCGCGCTTTTGCCAGTTATTCCGTACTGTCGGTGATTTACGACGGAGTTCCGTCTCCGCCCCGCTACTTCTTCCTTTTCCTCTTCTGCTTCTTCTCCGCCGCGACCGTCCGCCAACGACGATGTGTCCTCTTCTTCTCGTTTCTCGTTCTTGTACGGGATCAGCTTCAGAGGGTGCATCTCGACGAAGTTGTATCACGCCGAGTTCGCGAAAAATTCTCGTTTTTTTTTCCTCAGAGATGATGCAGATCGTGAAACTTTGAAGTAAGCAAAGTTGGGATCGCGATTGCGAGGAAATCCTTCTTGTATGGAGGATTTGCGTTCCGACAATTGTAATAATACGATTTGTGATTATTTGAGATAATGCAAAATTTATATTTTATAATTCTGTTTAAGTTTTCTTAAATTTATTTCGTAACATACGAAATATCTACATAAGTAAATAATAATTTTTTATACTTTACACGTTATAGATATTTTAATCTTTTAGTTAACAGAAATAGAAAAAATTTATTTATGTGAGATTAGATAAAATTTATGTGAGATTAGGTAGGCTTTTTTAATTGCGAATAAAATAATTGACTATTGTAACATTAAGAACTGTTGCGATCTCGTTTCTCTCCTTCATTAAATGAAGCATCTACATAAAAACGTGACTCCTTTTTTTCCGTGCGGTATGCCACGCATCGTGTTTGTCTGCATTTCGTGCCAGGACAAACAACATTACCGTTACTTGGAAGTTAATTAGATAATTAATTGGAAGTCATTACAAGAGGCGTCCGCACGCAGCCGTGCGAAATTTCTGATAAATCATAGAAAGATGTGCGTTTCGGAAGAATGCAGTCTATCCTATGTGATTAGGCGGCGCAAATAACGCGACGGTAAGATGCAATAATCAGCGCAGTTTCTGTCGTTCCTCCTCGATGCCACCTCGGTCCTTTCCTACATTTATTTTTAATCAAGGGTTTAGAAGGTTATCAAGAAATCTTTTCCGTGATATAGGCTCTTCAGGGTTTTTGCCTCCTTCCTCGTCGGTGAATATGGCGAGTGAGTTCAACGTACGGCGTGCGTTTATCGAATGCGTGGATTTTCCAGTGCGTGTCTATGCGCGCGTCCGCACGTGGAATTCTAAGGCGAATATTATGGGAAGTCTCTCCTCCTTCCAAGGGGAATTATATACGACGGATCTTCTGTAAATGCGCGCCGCTCAATAATTAGTTCTAATCAACGTTTAATCACCAATTGGCGAAGCGCGGCGCAATCAATGCGTTCCCATCAAACGCCACAGTTTTAATATCACATGCGTGGTATGTGTTACATGCAAAAAGCATACAAATTTTTCGCCGTGTATTTTCACGGAGAAAAATTATGCGATTGCGACGCGAGTTGTGGATCTTTAATTTTTTCAGATGTGATAATCGACATTATATTTCGTGGGCAAGAAAAATAAAGCATGCTCCGATTAAATGGGGTAAAATAATATATCCTACACGAGTGGGATTTGGAGTTGGCCGATCGCAATTTTTGTGACTGTACCTTTCGGGAAAACATGGAACTCTGATGTAAACTGCGCTTCGCACGCCTCAGATATTTTGCGTCGTTCTCGTCATCGGCGAAAGTATATTTTTTCACGACTCGATGAAATGAACGGATCCGGCCCGTTCGTCGTTCCTTTGTTATCATTGAGAGAACGTCGAAACTGTTGTTTCTCTGCGCGCAAAAACAGGGAGAGATGCGGGAGATGGAGGCGATTCACGGTGGACTGATCATCGCGCGAAAACAAGAGCAGCTTGTTTTCGCGGCAGGCAAACTTGATCGGTTTGCGTGCCGCGGAATACTGCATGCGAGTTTGCGTTAAAAAAAGAAAATACATCCGAAAAAAAAATATTCGGTTGCTGTTTCGTGCGTGCGAATGCATCGGGAAAGAAAAAGGTCTTTCGAAAGATTCGTAAACCAAATTAAGGTTCTGTAGATATTTACAAATCTATAACGTTGCAAGAAAAAAATGTAATCAGTAACAAAGGCGATTACTTGAAGAATTCTTTTAAAAGTTTATGAGCTTAAACTTTTTTTTTTATTTATATAATTCATACTGCCGTTATACATTTTTTCACTCTATTCCAAATTTTATTATATTTTAACGTGTCTTTATTAAAAAATTACATTCATTAATTATGATAGAATGTAGAAAAATTATTTCAGCATTTTTCTAAGGAATATGATAGTTACATGTATTTATACAAATCAGACAAGCTCACGCTCATTAGGATACTCTCGGGAGGCCACCCTCTTTCGAATTCTCGTGCGTTGACGTTACTAAATGTATTTGTGCGTTGCAGAGGAGGGTGGGCGAGGGTGGAGCAAAACGCAAGAGTAGAAGGGCTTCATAGAAAGATAGAGAGAGAAGAGAGAGAGAGAGAGAGAGAGAGAGAGCCCTCGAAACGATCGTTTCGAGGTTAACGAGGAGGGCCGTGATTCGGAGGGGGTGGACGACCAGAGGGAGGATGTAGCTATGGGGTAGTCATGGTGGATAATGGCGGAGACGACCAAGTCAACGATAATGGCAGCCCCAGGGACATCACTCGGATTTGAAGGAGATCTTCGCGAGGAAACACTCGTTAGCGACCTCCTAACTGTCCTGGATCGTCGCGGTCGCATTTATGAATTCTGTCAGGAAGTCTAACCGTCATCCCATATCGTCTTTACCGACCCTTCCGACTCTTTGGCAACTAATTAGAGCTATCCTCGCGTTAATTTACTGCTTATCTGTCGTTGAGTAACTTTATTTGTGTTTGGTCGTGCGTGAGCAAGTAAGAGAATTATCAAATATCATAGTCAAAGACCGAATTATTTAAGATATGAGGGATAAAGAATATATAGTTAAATAATAAAAAGGAGAATTAGAATAGAAGAATTACGCTAATCCCCTTTTGTTAGAAGTTTAAAAAATGCAGTTTTATATATACAAACTTTTTACAAATACAGATTGAAAATGGTTTAAATATCGAAGCACGTTGGTCTATAAAACTGCAAATAAATTGCATATTTCGCGAATCAGTGCACTCTTCTGCCTGCAGTCATAGCGTACAAATTGTAATTACACAACTTTCAAACGATGTTAAATCAGTTGGAGAGACAAATATTAATTAACAATATAATTTTTAATTCGAGCATTTTATTATTTGTTTATTTTTGTTTATATAATTTTTTGTAACGAAAAGAAGGCTCAATAATGTATTTTAATGTAGAATGGTTTAATATATCTTGTTAACACACATAATCAATGCAAAGTGCTTTACGTATATATAGAACAATCATAAATGCCACATGTAACGTTATAATAATGAATATTGCGTTTCTGAAAGATTAATTCTCACAATTATACCAGGATATCTATTAAAGAATCTCTTCACTTAACTCAAGCATAATGTATTCCCATCACGTGCGGCTTTCAATTAATTGCACTCGTAACTGATATTTCCGTTTGTAGCATGCAGTGACGCAATGAACTATTTTTGAAAAATGTGATCAACGCGTAAATGTCGCGATGGCAAAGGATTGGCTACATTACGACGAGATAACTATTTCTCTGTTTTCCTGTTCTTCGTTCATTGCGATGTTCATCGCAACACGACCGTTTCTACTTACTATACCGATCAGCGTTATCACCGTCGCCATTATTTACTCCACGCATTGTAACAATTTTATAGCGGATCCTCGCGAGTTTGCAAAGTCCGGCGGCTGCGGCGGCCTTGCGTGTCGGAAGACGATAGTCGTCACAGTGACTGTTATATCAAACGGGGTCGAGATTGCGATAACGACTGGAACATACGTCGGATACACGGTTTACGTATGTATAGTACGTATGTACCGCCATAGTACTTAGCGTGAACGTACCTTTCCATTACGCAGGAAAGGGCTCGGAGAAACATTACCGTCACTTTACGTATTCGTTTTTCTTTCAAGATCATGTTGGTCATATTGCGCATATATGCTGGAATCTGTGTCAATATAATCAAAATCTGTAGATAATATATAGATTTTGATCATTTTGATATACAACTTTGTAAAATTTTTATCTATACGCGGAAAACTGAGGATAAATTGATATTATTATTTTATCATTATGCGCTTTGAAATCTTTGATGTTGGAATATTTAATTTTTAATACAAGAGTCTCATTATTACATATATATCTTGAATGAAATATATTTCTATATAAAAAATACTCTTTGCAGGAATTTCACTTTAAAGAGTAAAAATTGAGACCGTCTTGAAAAAGAGTAAATTCAATTTTCAATCTTTAAGAGTGAGATTTCATTTTTTTAGAATGAGATTTACTTTTAAAGTTTTAGAGAGAGAGAGAGAGAGAGAGAGAGAGAGAGAGAGAGAGAGAGAGAGAGAGAGAGAGAGAGAGAGAGAGAGAGAGAGAGAGTAGTAGTAGTAGTAGTAGTAGTAGTAGTAGTAGTAGTAGTAGTAGTAGTA
>NW_012130086.1:2370984-2378161 GCF_000143395.1 Atta cephalotes
TATATATATATATATATATATATATATATATATATATATATAGAGCAAAAAATATGTATATACTTTTCTGTTCTTTCATTTAGTTGCATATGGGAAGATTTAGAGACTACCTTATTCAACAAGCAGGATTATTCTATTTATAGTTTTGTGTGTTAATAAATTATTAATTGCCAGTAAATTAATAAACTTAAAAGAGATTTGAGTTTACTTTTTCTGAGTTTGAAAATCGCTCGCGAAAAGATCCGTGCCATCCCTAGCCTATTCTAACCTCGGTAGAGTCCACCCCCTCGTAAGAGGGGGGGAGGTTCCACCACCGCCCTAAATGATTAATTACCGATCTCCATCGCGCAGAGGGATCCCACGTACGAAGGAGGGTTGTCGGGCGGCCTTAAAGTAAGCTCATTTCTAAAACGGATATTCCGTGTTCCGCGTGCCACGGAACGGTATTCGGTACCTCGACGTTGCTGCCACTTTGCCGCTTGCCTCTATCGCGCAAGAGGGTTGCGTAAGTGTAGTTATGAAGGATGACGGGGCCGTAAGGGGTTGCCTGCAGGTTCGTAGTTGGGCCGGCTTGGTTCAGCTCGCGTGGCTGTGGCGCAGCACCGTTTCGCAGAGAGATCGTAAGATACCGTCGCTGGTCGGCGTAAATGAAATGTGGTATGTGCCAGAAAAAAGTTTGTACTTTGTTCTCCCGCTGATTGATGGGGCGCAAAATTTCCGTGCGCGTCTGAGAAATATTGAAGAAGGAAAGGGAGGGGCACATCGTTCTTTTCCTTGCAGAGCAAGAAAAAGAATTTTTTTTATAAAATAATTTATTTTATATTTTAATAATTTATTTTATTTTTTAAATATATATTATGTATAGTAGAATATAAAAGAAGTGCAAACTGGAACTTGTAAGTTTTATACATTTGAATCAGGAAAGAAAGAAAAGCATTGATAACCGAACAAAGTATATTACTTACAGTGAGGAAAAATTAAAAGATCTAAAGTATAATAAACTGACTTTATATTTATTTTTCTTTGAGCAGTGAATAAAGAAGCTCAGAAGTTTTCTCTTAGGAGATTTAAGTGTACTTTATATAAAAGTACTCATTTAGATATCGGAATCACGGCGATTAAAGAAAATTTTTTGAGGCCGGCAACGATAGAAATATGTTAATCGACAATAATAAAACGTGATGGCATCCCTTTCAGATAATGGCGCGATACAATATGCGTCATCACGACTACGCGAAATAATCCCGATAAAACGAGCTGTAAAATCTCCTAACCGAGACAAATCCAGACAGATTACGAAATCGCGAATAACTTCATCGAGGTGGTCCATCCGATAATCAGATCTATCCGCGGCGGTGGCAGCACGAGAGGAGGCGCGAGAAAAAGGAACAAGAGGGAAAGAGAGGAAGAGAGAGATCATGTCCGTGCTCGGAATCCTCTCGAGAGAGGGTGACAATTCTCTTTTCTCGATACTTCGCCACTCGTTCTCTCTCTTCCGACGTCCGTCCGGCTGCGTCTCTGTGTGCACGTTTTCGTGCGATACGCCGTGTTATCGTTTGCATTGCAAATGTGCAACCCACTCCGCCCACAGTCAGACACACCGGAGAACGACGTCAGAGCGTGCACGTTTTACGGGGAAATCGGCCGCGTGTGCGAGTTCGATGCTATATCTGAGGCCTGCGCGTCGGATGAATCACGGCACGAGACAACTCTAACGATGTGATCCGCGTAGGATGGATATAGATTTACACCAGGCGTTACTTTTTGGACCATCTTAGCTTGCTTCGGTATTAATGAGATGTATGATTGAATTAATTAATTCTATTAGAGCAGCGCAGTCACGAAGATCATGTTGAAATTTTACTCGTAACTTTAGCATTACAATTCTTAAAAATGTACTTTCTCTCTCGAGTAACATTAAAATTTTTTTTCTGTTCTTTTTCTCGTGTAGATCTTCGCTCGTTGATCTTTATATTTCTTTTTTTAAAAAATTTAAAAAATTACTTTAGTAACTTATGTCATTAAATATACTGCAAATGTCTACATCAGTGTATAATATAAAATCTATATAATTTCTATTATCTATATAATTTCTATTATAAAATATGATTTTGATAATAATTGTTGCTTGAAAATATATAATGAAAAAAATAGCATAAAACGAGGTGTTTCAATTAAAGATTAAATGCGAGATAAGTTGCATTTTATGTTGTTAGTATTACACTTTATGCAGACGGATTATGGCCTCGGATTTTTCTGTAGCATAGAAAAGGCCGAGTCACCCTGTCGCGCGCTGGTCACGCTAGTCGATCGCAATGGAGAGAACACAATGGGTGAGGTCCGTAAAGAATCGTTGCGATCTATCATATTATACGTCACAGTTTTCTATACGTCGTACGCAGTTCTCCCGTAAAAGCGGCCGACAAACTATCTCGAGTATATACGTTTCTATCTATGTTCGGGGGAGAAGCAGAAACAGCATGGACCAGTACTTGTTATTATTTTGTGCAGCATGCAAGATTTTTATTATATGCAAAATTGATGCATGCCACATTTTTTTAATGAAAAAAAATTTGTGATAAAAGAACATAATGGAGATAATATACAATAAATGATTCTAAATGTACGATTACAATTTTGGAAAAATTTTATTTTGATAGTTTCATATTAACAATGGTCTAAATATTGTATCTCTCATTGAACTAGGCCAAATTTTTTTCCATTAAAATGAAAAACGATCGATTTATGAATCACGCATTCCATTGTCGATGATTGATGAAAGAAAGAACGGGAAGGGAGGAGAGGGTGGAACATTAGGGACCCTAAAGAGAAGCGACGATCGTTCGATCCTTCGTTAGAAATTCTGCACAATCATATTCGAGCAAATAATTCGTTAAGGCTTCCTCGAGACTTGTTCGTTAGGATAATTAAAATAAATTCAAATGACTTTCTTGTCCCCTATCTTTGGTGTCACTGTCTTCTCGTTCTCTCTTTTGCCTACGAGACAATCCGAGCTCCTTAAATCCGTTGATTAGTGCAAAAATCTGCTTACAAATTAAGCGTGGAGGCTTCCGAACTCTCACGGAAGAATGCCATGAAGAAGACCGACTATCGATAGAAAGAAGAAGACTAAGTGAAAAGGGAAACGGAAGAAAAGCTTCGGCAAGAGGGTGAGTGCTTTAATATCTTAAGTAAACCTGGCTCAGAGTAAAGGAGGAAAAAATAAGTTGCGCCAGACGAGAGTCGCTGGAGAGAGAGACTTTGAGGGGGTTACGCGAAAACACGGTCGACGAATTAAAATACTAGCGAACAAGAAAAAGAGATTGCGGGACCAAAGATTGTCTAGAGTTTGGCTGGCAATCGGAAGTGAAAAATTATTTTAGAAAGTTAATAGAAAGTAATGTGATGAAATAATTATTAATGTACGTAGAACATGTGTGAATAATTCAAAGATGCATCATCTCTTTGAAAGAGAGAGAAATTATTTTCTATTGAAATATTATCTGAGAAATATTATCTTGCATGAAAAAATACGAAAAGAAACGAAGAAAGAAAGAAGTCTAAAAATTTAGTTAAATACGGATTTGAAAATAATTTTACATAGATTATTAAAATAATTATGTAGAGTAGAGGAATCTCTAGCATGATAAATAATGCTGCAAAAAGTTTTGACATTCTAACAACTAGTTCTACATATATAGTTAAGTTCTACATAATTATTTTGACGATTTAACAAAATCATTTTTAGATCTGTACGTAATTAAATTTTTAGATACTGCAGCAAAACTATATAGTCCAAGGACTATATAGTCCTTTCTGTACATACATTTGTAAGAGAGAGAAAGAGAAGCTGTTTGCATGTGATATATGATACCACGCACTTTGTGTTATGATGACACAAAGTGTGAATTTGCAACAAAAGCAGCGACTTTTATGTTCCTTTGTCACGCCCTTTCGACATCCGTTAAGGTTTCGCGTCTGCGAGAAAAAAAGATGCTCAGGGAGCACTAAGAAGCGGGAGCTCTCGCTTCCTTGAACGACGAAAGAGGAAAGAAAGAGCGTGGTTTTCTTAATGAGAAGTACAGAGTAAAGCTTTCTTTGCATCTCCTTTTGCCAAACCGCCTCTCGTCCGTCCTCCTTGCGTTGTCATCGTGTCCACCCCCTCTCTGCATTGCATTCACGGAGAAGTCGAATCGGATTCGCGGCTTCGAAAGGACAGGACCGTGTAGACTTTTTTTCCGAGCGACGAGCAGCCGCGCTGAAATGCTTCTTGTGTAAGTAAAAATCTAAAGTGACTACCGAGATCTAAGTTTTAATTAGTTTATCTTGGCCGCGTGGCCATTGAATATTTATGAGCCATCGCGGTCGCTCGCTGGCGCGGAGAAACGAAGAGAGGGAGAGAGACTGAGAGAGTGACGTGGGAGGGTATGCGAAGGAGATGGTAAAGGGACCCTTTGGCCACGTTGCTACGGGGGCTCGGAGGGGCCAGAGGATGTCGCCGTCAAGGGGGCGAAGAATGAGATTTCGGCGAGCGTGGAAAGGAACCGGCTGCGGTTGCTGTCATCCCGCGGGATTACGATTTTCGCTCTCGACTTCGTCAAAGATGCGCCATTCCAGTGGACGTAATTACGTTCGGAGCATCAAAGCCCATGCAAATCTATAGAAGTATAATATAAGAGAAATACGAAATTAATAAGTAATGCGAAACATTTTTAATTTATAGAAAAGTTCAAGTTGTCGTAGAATACTTATTAGGATCATATAAAAAATGAATTGAAAAATTTGACAATTCAAAACGTATAAATCTATGCTTATTCTATTCTCGCGTATGTAATTCGCAACCATTAAATACTTAGAAGAATCGCGAAATGATGACGGAGAAAATCGTAGGAAATAAAAAGAGATAAATAGGGATGGAATGGCCGATAGTCAGGGCGGAACTCTACCTCCGTGAAATTCCAGAGAGGTTTTTAGAGAAAGAAGAATCTATAAGCCAATAAATCTGTTAACAGACGGAACAGAGGAAGAGAGAGAATTCTTCTTGAGAAAAGGAAGACAGGCATGGAATCAGTTGCACGAATTTATGGCGATCGCCGTAAAAAAACAGAAGCAGAATTTTATTTCCAGCATTTCAAGGCATTCCAAGAGATTAGCAGGATCCTGTTGATCCTGGGCATGGGAAATGGATGTCAATTGATATTAACGTCAGATGATTATCCTATGATTTTATGAAAAGCTCGAGAGAGATAAAATTATAAAGGAACATTTAAGTAAAACAGGTATATTTAATGTTAAGAGCATTTAATAAAATAATTTCAAAAACATTAATGTAACCTCAGATTTCATTGAGTAATATAATGAATTCTAGCTGAAAATATAAAAGAAATCTAAATCTTTTTTGTCTTAAAAATTATATATAACATTACGCTATAAATATGACAAAAAAATAATATCAAATTTTATATTATTTATATGATGCAATTCTTAAATGTAGAAAAAAAGGAAGTTTCTGAAAAGTTAACACTTTGAAAATTGCATAATAAAAAAGTTATCACGAGAAATTACGTGCGTATAAGCCGCGTTTGCGACGCCTAAAGGGCGTCAACATTGGCGGCTATGATGGGGAATTATGCGTGAGAAAAATTCGTTCGATTAAGTCCTCTGTCGAGCCCATTTGCGGATGTCATCGTACTCTCGCGTACATTCGCGACACGTTTATCCACACAGCAGCGCACACGCGCTTAACGCGACTAGATGCGTTACAGATTGTCGATTCTCATATTTACATTTTAATAACTCGTCTCTTCCACTTTCTCGCTGTCCGTACGTGTTACGCTTGCGTTGGCAAACAGCCGCTCTTTTTCTTACTCTTCTTTCATCTGTTGCTTGTGATTATTTCAATCTTTTGACAAAGTTATACATTAAATATAACATCTTTAATTTTGAAATTATTAATATCAATATTTTATATGCTATTAATATTAATATTATTATTAAACGTAATTATATTCTTAATTTCGAGTAATTCTGTATTAATATACGTTATTATACTCTTAAATAATATTTTTATTATACGGAAAAAAATACAGCTGAAAAAACTTCAATGCATTCAGCAAATCTACAATATACAAACAGTCAATTTTCTATGTTAAAATAGCAAAGTTGACAGCTGAATAACATTAGTGATTTATTATTATAAATCATCAAATCTTCTTAGTTATCGATGTTGAATTCGCATAAATTATAGATTTTGTTGTACCACCCAATTAATTTGTTTTCCGTGTAAATAACATTGCGTTTTCTGATCATAAATTATATAAAAATGACGAGTGAACCTTTTTATTTTCTATTACTGTTCTTTACTTATCGAGCGCGAAAGAGGCTCAGTTACTTGACTTTCGCCAGTCGATCTATTCGCGTCCCTCATCTTTTTTACCGTGCTATTCTTTATTACTATCTGCTTCACCTTCACGAGCCATCTCGAGACGGTAAAACGTGCAAGCGGGCCCACGAATGGCGATGGCGGGGAAAGCATTTAAATTTAAAAGGATCTAAGTTCGGAGTTTTAAGCGGACCAAAGAAAAAGTTCACCGTCTTCTCGCGCCCCACGTCCCGCATCAGTCGGGTATTTGCATGAGAAAAGTGCTCTACGATTCTTTCGATTACACACTCGCGACGCGCCGTGTGCCCGTCAAGTTAGCTCGCATTCTAGAAAACTCTTTGAGAGGATCCTCCAGTAACGATGAACTTTTCAGATAGATGTGACACCGTACACGTGTTCCATTCACACCAGAATGGCCGCACAGTTCGCTTCGACGAAGTGTCTCTTACGCGCGACGTATTCGATCCCTTTTTATTTTTCCTTTCAAATTTTTCCTTTCTCCTTCGATTGTGGTTATTTTCAACGTTTCTTGGCTTGACGATGCACGGTTAAGTCTCCCTGAAATAACTCGATGCCCGACGAATCGTTTAAAATTCACGACACGCCCGCACAAGACTCTAACTCGCGATCGCTAATTAATAACCAGCGAGCTAAGAGCATAACTTTTTGTCAATCTTAAACATTACCACGAATTAATTACATAATTGTTTCTAACTTTTATTAATTATATATATAAATGATGTAGGATTAAAAAAGATTTAAATCTTTTATATATATATATATATATATATATAT
>NW_012130086.1:2380401-2384842 GCF_000143395.1 Atta cephalotes
CTCTCTCTCTCTCTCTCTCTCTCTCTCTCTCTCTCTCTCTCTCTCTCTCTCTCTCTCTCTCTCTCTCTTCTCTCTCTCTCTCTCTCTCTCTCTCTCTCTCTTTCTCTCGAATTTTCAATACTTGCTATTCGCATAATTGTACATTCTTTGCTGTTGTCGAGAGTACTCGAATTATGGGCGAGTCGCGGGTAAACGAAAATATGAACTATTTTAGATATAGGAACAATTTGAATTTAAAATCGCGAAGATTTAACCCGGATAAGGACTCTTTGTTTCCGAGTGCTTAATAAAAATGTCAGGGAGATGATGATACGGCGATGTATATCTGGCATCGCCACTCCTATTCTAAATTCCGCCGAGCTGTCGGCAATAAACGGTATATCACTGTTTTCCCGGCACATTAAGCGGTATACCCATCGGCGTTTTTTTTTTTTTTCATGAACTTAAGCAAAACAAATCGTATCATCCTTTCGTAACGGCGCATCGTGATATTCGTGGACAATAAAAAACGGAAGTAAAACAATGAATCGCTCGCTAGAAATATATTTCACGTTCAGCAGCGCAAAACATGAATTTGTATGCTCCTTTTGACTCGCAAATTTATCTACGTCGATAATGTCGATAATTCGTCATGCACGTTGTAATTCGGCACGATAAATTCCGGTCGTTGCTTTACACACGATAATTTATATTCCGGAATTTTATTAAATCGGGGAAAGAGAGAGATAGAGAGAGGGAGAGAGAGCGAGGGGGGAGGGAAGAGATAAAGAGAAAAACAGAGAGTGGTCCGCCCGCTTATTAAACATCAGGACGTTAAATGGACGCTGTGGCACGTATCAAATCCACGCCGCGCTCGAAGGAGGAGAAGCGACGATATTTAACAATACCGTGATGCCACGGAATCGGGACATGATCGTTTTGTGACACCAATGACCAATCGGCGCGAGAGGGAGGCGAACGCGCCGGTAATGGGAAAGCCATGCACGCCGGTCCGATTCGCGCCACCTGCATAAAATTAACCAGCTCGCGCGCGCGTTCGCTCGTTCGTTTTAATTAACGAAACACACAGAGAGGATAACCGGTACGGCACGTCGATCTTTCCGACACCGTTGCAAATGCGACCACTCGGCCGTGCTCCGGGTCTGGAATTTGTATTGTCAATCATTTTTGTCGCGATCCGCACACTTTATGGGAGATACGCGATATAAATCGACAGCGATTACCAAAACGCTCGCTTTATAATACATAGGATACTTTCCATATTCATTACGTATTAATTCTTATTCAGATTTTTATAATTAGCACGCGCGCTTTTGTTAAGGGGAAATGATTATTTTTTAATTTATAACGTCATTTACATTATCGAAAGAGAACAAAAAATTTTTATTAAATTTAAATGAATTGTTATTTAAATTCCCCTGTTTTCATAATTAAACTTTAATTTTTCCCTTTGTCAAAATAGTTGTGGGTGTTTAATGGTTATACGTCCCGCTATTTTAATTTTAATGTATAGATATAAGCAAAAGGGGAATTTCTTTTTACTTAGGGTCGCAAAAGACTGCATAAGATAGAGATACGAGTAGGATTGGTGGCACGATGATGTCTCTATCCTCGATGAAGCGGCCAACAGTCCGTGTGCGAACGATGCAACACGTGTGCACATAGATGCGTTCGTTCGCGTGTTAGGGCACACAGGCGCCACATGAGGCATGCAACATCCTATGGGTCACACAGGGTCAGCCACACAGTCACGGAGTTAATTAGACGCTGCGCTTCGGCGGTCGCTCACGTGGCACAAGGCCCAGATATCAATCGCCTCCACGTTCTTAAATGGACCACAGAGCGTCCGGTTTTCTTAAAAGATTCCCACTTCGTTTTCGCACCTTTCTTTGTTCTTTCCCCGTAGATCTTTCACTTTTTTTATCCACTATCTCATGTCGTTATGTATAAAAATTTTGATTACGAATTCCTCAGATTAAATGAAATTGTGGAAGCAATGTAATCAGTTCATATGAATGTATGCTGGCTAATTATGGATAACCAGAAATCCTTTAAAAAGAATAAAAAAAAAGATGAAGATCTCCAGCTAATGAAGATTTTTATTTGCTTTTTCTCAAACCTGTATAGCAAAGATAGAATTAACTGGAATACGAGATCTTTGACCAGAAATGATTTGAAATGATCTATAATTGGATATTTCCGAGTGTCAGTTCTTCATCGTAATATGTAATTGTAGAACAATTTTACTGAAGTATCTAAAATAAAATTTTAGCTAGTTATAGATCTGAAAATAATTTTATTGGAATCAAAATAATTGTGTAAGACGCTCAAGTAGATTGTTAGAATATTAAATCTTTTTACAGCGTTATTCATTATTTGCTTGAATTTTCTATACATTATTATTTTGATAGTCTAACAAAATTATTTTCAAACCTGTACTTGTCTAAATTTTTAGATAAGTCGCAAGTAAAATCGCGTTTTTTTCAAATGTTAAATCGCGTGTAAAGAGTCTTTTTGTACTTTTCACGAAAAGAAACGAGACATTTATTAGTAATTTTGCCTTATTCTATTCTCTTGATTAATTCTATCATTGATCAAAGCTATTGAGATAAAAGCAAATTAGAATTTTTTTCTGTTCATTAGCTGGAGATCTTTGTCGGTTTTTTATTCTTTTTCAAGGATCTCTGGTTATCCATCATTAACCAGTATATATTTATATGAACTGATTACATTGTTTCCACAATTTCATTTAATTTGAGGAATTTATAATCACAAAATTTGCGTTCGTTCAAAATCTTTTTGTTAATCATTCTTGTTCTGTGTAAACGTCATTAATGCAATCATTTATTGATATTTTAAGAGAAATATTTAATATGAGATCTGTAATTATTGAAGTTATTATACATTTATTTTAAAAGCTTTTTTGAGATTTAAATATTATATTAAAATTAATTAATTAAATATCGGAATTCATTCGGAAAAATGTAATGACAACATATTATACATTAACAGTATATATTATTATACAATTACATAAAAAGTATGAGATCGACGTTTGACATTAAGAGAAATAAAGGAGGACGAAGAAAGTTTAGCTACAATATTTTTTGATCATTTGCAATATTTTTGTTATCGAGAATTCTTTCTTGGGATAAAGATTTCGCAGTGCTCTTCGCAGTGGAAAGACACTTCATTAAGACGAGCGATAACGAGGCAACGGCAGGATTCGAAGAACGCCGAAGCTCCTTCGTCGCGCGGATTCGTTTTGGTGTTAAGGATTTCGCTTATTCGCTTTCGCCGTTGGTCTGAACGTGTGAAAGCTACTACTACTTGTCGTGAAGTAAAGAGATAGCGATAGAGAGGCTCGTCGGGAATCGCGAGCGCAATAACGGGAGGAAGAGAGGCAGAGGGCGAATTCTGACGGAGGGGTTGCGGATACGCCGCCACCCCTGCCGGGTCGTTGGAGATGGAAGCAATAGAGATCAACTAGTATGCAAATCGCATGTAAATATCGCTCACTCTCCCGGTACCGAAGTAAGCGAAGCCTCTCACTCTATATCCCGCTCTCTCGATACGTCTTTTTCTCTCATTTCCACTGCACTTGTCCGTTTCTACCCGACACTCTGTTTTTCTCTTTCTCAGTCGTGGAGCATCGAAGAGAAGAAATCAAAGAGTCGGGACAAAGTAAGCGTGGACGAGGTCGTGACGGAATTCTTTTTCATTCCTCGTCTGTTCGTTTTCAACCCCTCGAAGTCGAGTGCTGCTGAGTTCTCTACTGATATTCAAGTTTTTCGACTCGTTCTGAAACCGGCAAATTTACGAGACACCGTATATCATTGGCGTTCAATATGCGATGATAAAAATATGTCTTCGTTTTTGCTGGAAGTGTGTTTTCGACTTAAATATGTTTTATTGATTTTTAAACATACTTTTCGAATATTAAACTCGTAATGATCGATAATATCGATAATAATGATTATATTAATTTCGCAAAATCGATTTTGTTTCAAATTTTGGAAAGAGTAAGAGATTTCTCTAAGATTCTTCAAAGTCTGCTGTGCAAAATTTCTTGCATTTTAATATAACTTTTCTGGAGAAATTGTGATATCTTAGTAGTCCTTACTACACTATTGTAATTCGTATATCCAAGTCAGAGCTGTTCTCGACAACTGTGATAATTCCTCTGATGGTAATGTTGAGTAATTCTGTCATTTTAATGTCATCAGTATAAAGTTCTCTGTTCCATTAGATTCTGAGAAATCAGACATACAATCTGGGTTACAGATATCACCTATCTTATGTACGAAAAAATTTTGCTATAAAATTTAAGGTTAATTTTGTGTAAAATGCAATTTTATATACATGTAAAAATGTATTATAGATTGAAGTTACGCATTCATTTCATATATATATATATATATATATATATATATATATATAT
>NW_012130086.1:2385735-2392242 GCF_000143395.1 Atta cephalotes
TATATATATATATATATATATATATATATATATATATATAAATGTGCACAGAAAAAAAAGTTTGATTGAATTAACTAGAATTCTGGTAGAAAATAAACGATCCAAAATTCTAGTTATATAAATTCTAGTTATATAAATTTATAAGATTTCTGGTTAAATCTATTAAAATTCTAGTTGAAATAACCAACATTTAATAGATTTAATGAGAAACCTAGTAGACTTAAAAATTCTGGATTATTCATTTTCCACCAGAATTCTAGTTCATCAAACATTTTTTTCCTTGTGGATAATAAAAAAATTAAACGTATTTAAAAAATTATATTAATAATTTGTAAGAGAATTTTAGAACGGTGAATCAGTATTTTACAAGTAGGGGTGTTAGACGTATTTCGATCGTATTAAATGGCCGTAAGCTTCCGTGAAGGGTTACGTGCCGATTACGTGCGCTATTTGCATATTGAACGCGTCGCGAGGCAGAACGGCGTGCTAATTTCCTCGGCTGGCTTGAGAAAAAATCGAGGATACTCGGTAAGCTTCTCTAGCACGGGTCTTAACGCGCGCCAGTGTTAGTCGTGGAATTATATGATGACTTCTGTCTTATTTGGGGCGGCATCGCCCGCGGTAGGTATGAGAGACCAGACTGGAAAGGGTGGGACAAGTAAGACCTCCCTAACTCCAGGTATTTTCATCCTATATTCTCCGGCCTCCGCGCGTACCGGCAGTAGGATTACTTCGAGAGACCTCGAGAACTTCTCCCTTTCTTACCTTTCTCAAACCTCTCGGCTTCCATGCTCCTATCGACGCCATTCCCTCTCGCATTACTATTCTCAAAATTCTCGATAAATCGGGATTTTCGTTGGAATGCCTCGACGAAGCATTATTGTATGACCGCGATATCTGTTAATTTGCGCTAAGAACAAATAAAAATGTGAAAATAACAGCTCATGCAATATTTTAAGAATGTTGGTATTTTTTTGATTGAAAGATTATTTCACTTAATATGTTCTAATTAAAAAAATGTGATGAATTTTTGTATTCATCTTATTTTTTTTATTTTTAAGCAATTACATTTTAACAATGTTTAACGATAATTTATTAACAGTTAAAAGATATTTCCAGTCGATCTTGTGACATGAGCGGAGATGTTTTCGAAGGAGGATATCGAGATTCAGGAATAACGGAGCAATTCTTACAAGTTTAGATTCGGCTAGGAGGCCGCATTTTCTATGCAAAAGAGTTGAAAACGCGGGTTGAGGGATGTGCGGCCGATGGGGCTGTGTAGCGGTTGCAGCCGACGGCACGTTTTAATAATGCCTTTTCTCCGGTAGGGTGGAGCGAGGAAGAAGTTTAACGAAGATTGTGCCAGATACTTTTAATTGCTATTCCTCCCTCCGCCGCCGCCGACGCCACTGCCGCCGCCGTCGTCGTCGTCGGGCAACGGACGATGCTGGAAAATGAAGGGAGAGCCAGAGAACTGCAAACCATCCTTCTCTCGCCAGTTTTCATCCCGTCGAGTCCTCTGCTACCCCCTTTCCCTCTATCACTCTCCAGCTTTTTTTATCCCATGGACCCTCGTGATTTTATCGTCCTTGTATCCTCTCGACTCCCGTCCGCCGAAGAGGTTTGTTATTTCAGCGGCGGATAGGCGACAAAGGAATTAATCGGGTCGTCTCGTTCTCCCCCGTCTCTTCTTTCTCCTCCTTTTCCTCCCTTTTAAAGGTTCGCGGGTCCTCACTCCCAAGTGCCGTCAATTAAATTGAAATGTTAAAAACCAGAGATAAACTGAAACGGCCCGAATGTACCGGCCTCTCGTGATTTTTCTCGCCAATGTTCAATGGTCACGGATTACCATCGATTATCACATGTTAATGCTAGAGAATGAATTGTGAAAAAGAATACGATACATCATAATGTCATATTAATTGTTTTTCAATTAGATTATAAATTATAATACACATTACACAATTATACATATCCCATCTATTTTCTCGTCTGTGTAACAGCGCAATAAATGAACGGAAGACTAGTGTTATTTGTGATTCGCAAGAATTTGAATATGCAAAAGAAAGCGATATACTGCCTGTATACTGTGGCTTGCAAAAGTTCTGCGGTCTCTCGGCCACTTTGCGTATCACGATTTCACTGTGTGGAACCGGGCGGAGCGACTTCAGTGCGCACAATGCGGCGAAGGCTTACGGGCGGATATAATGTGAAGTCTAAAAATCAAAACACATTAATCTCAGGCACGTGGCGCGGGTCGCACGCTGGTAACAAAACAGCGTATACCCTGCCCCACGTGGCCTGCATTGACATACCCGTTTCGAGGGACAACAGTCACGATGACGCCTAAATCGTCCTACTATTTATACTATTTATCATCTTCCTTCTCCAAACAGGAAACATAGTGCCTTATACGTCGAGTTTATTTCAAGAGGCAAGGCTATATTCATAAAAAATATAGTCGAGCACCAAAAGTATAATATTATTTCTAGAAAAACAACTACTTTCTTAAATGATATTCTACTATATACGGAAAAAATATAGGAGTCTTTAATTTTTACAAAAATTCTATTTCTTTCTCTACGAAGATAAATTGGGTAATCTTAATTATAAAACGTGGCAAATGTTTCTCGTGATACATGGATGGATTTCGCAATCGCGGTGAATCGGACTAATCTGTCAATAATGATCATGAATCCTGGAAAAACTGATGGACGATATCAATAGATTTTCCGTGACACGAGAATTGTCAACTATTCTCGGTGCGATGCGATTCTCTCCCTTGTACCACGTGGACCTTTATGAGGCACCCTATACTGTCCCTATACAACTCTCTTACCCCGATCGACAATGTCAAAGGGAGGTATTTAGCAATGGAGGGTCAATTTATCGGGGTGTGATTTTCTGTAGCCGAACGGCCTGTTCGTTCATGCGCGCATTACGAAGGACAGAAACATCGAAATACACGAGAAATGTTGAAATTTAATCTTGATATAAAAATTATATAGTATAAAAAAGAAGAAAAGATATACTAAAGAAGTAAATCAGAAAATTTTATTTTGTGGTAATGTCTAATATTAATAAAAGAATTGGTGAGCCTAATAATATTATAATAGCATTGAATAGTTATTATGCAATGATAAGTGATTTTTCATGATAAATGATTTTTTTTTATTTTAATTACACATTGTAAACTTGACTTTTCTATTATTTAATATATTCAATATATACATTTAATATATACGGAATCAAAATACGAATTGAATATTCTACAATATCACAAATTGATCTTTTATTTATATAACGGTGATTCATATGATTCATATAATACGTTTTTTTGCAGAAATGTCCATTAGACTCTGTTTTTTAGAAATCACGATTATTATATGTTCTGAATTTCTTTAAAACGCATTGCATAAGGTTCGAAAACGAGTTTATTAACGAATAGCTGACTCTAGAGCAACGTTTCTCTAATGAATAGCGTGGAAATCAATCCCTAGATAAGCGCACGAAATGGATAATATTGCGTGGTAACATCACCATTGCGAATTCTTTTCCGTGCGCGCACGTACACGCGGAAGATGCATGTGCGGCGCTTATCTAATTCAATTTGGCAATATCATGCACATTGAGAGAATAAATGATTACCGCGAAGATATGAAGTTATCTGGTCCCGCGGGACGCGTAAATTGCCATTACCCGCTGTTCCCGACCAGAGGAGAGAGAGAACGCCCGCGGGTTTTTAGGGCCCCATTCGGCTTCGGAGATCTTAATTATTAATCGCACTCGTTCATCAAGCCAATCGGCAACGCTCGCCCGATGGCTATATCTCAGATACAGCGAGTATCGCCGAGTACGGGGAATACCGCGCCGAATACGATAATCACAGGAATTCATCTGTTTCCTTGATCGTTCCTTCGTCGGTGATTTATGGCGGCAGCTAATGGATAAAGTGGGAGAAAGAGATGCATGTTTAAGGAAATGCGTATTTGAGGAAGTTGCGCAATAAGGATGATGATACTCGGGTAAAAAAGATGCATTAAAGTCTCGTTAGGAGTTGCTTTGGATCTTAAAATTAAGTTTGCTGCACAGAAACGAAGCGGAGTATTATTTAGACTTTATAAACTTTCTCTAGTTAAATAATATGCTTCCTAAATTTATCTTGCGAAATGTGATAATGGAAAATTTTTTATTTATTTCACTTTCTTATATAATATTTACTTATACATAAACAGAATTTAAAAGAGCAATATCGAACGCACGAAAAATGATACATAAATTATATATGATACAAAAATTTTACTCATTGCAAAACCGAAAACATAATTATTTATTGGCAGATGTATGACAACTCGACAATGAATTATAATTTTAATATTTTGTCTATATGCAAATCTAAATTCTATGGAAATCTAATTCTACGAAATAAAGAGATAATATTGTACAAAATAATGATTTATCGATATGGTCAAATGCACGGTTTTTGACAAATCCATGCATCGTGCGGCGATCACGAAGAGGACGACGATCAGGGGCTAAGTTTCGTGGAGGTTTACGATGAGGGTGGAACAAAGAGGGGTGGGAGTTGACTGTGGCAGGCTTTTCGGAGGGGTGCTGATGGAAAATCGTGACGGTAAGAGGGGGCGCGAACAATGCGCCGGAGATTTAGCGTGACACCGACAGTGTAAAACCAGTTCGTGCGTTCATTGAACGACCAACGGGTCGAAAAGAAAAATTATCGACGCGATAGTTCGTCATTTTGTAACGCAATCGTTGTAGGCAGTTTCCGGTTAATTTTTAAAATTGCTTTGGCTTTTGTTCTTTTAGCAATTATATTTATTATATTATTTTCTCAACCATCAATAACTCAACAATCAAAAGTATTCTAAATAATATACAGCTAAATAATATACAGCAGTAGGCATCTGATTTTTATGATATTTTTATTCTTTATTTCGGGTTTTTATTGTTATATGTTATCTATTTTTTTATATTAGAATTTATTACAATTTTTTGTTTTATGCCTCCAAATAGATCTTTGCGTTTGAATGCAAAAATTTATATTTTATAAGATCTCGAGGAGAAGAATAACAAAAATAGAAATTATCTTTATATTATCAGAAAATTAGCTGAATGATTTTTAGAATTTCTGACAGTAAGAGGAACGAAAAAAACGAACTATAGTATCATCGATCAATTTTTTACTTATTTCGGGCGCGACACCCCGATTCACAAATCTCCTTTGCTAAGTACGGGGTTCCAGGCAAGAGATCGAGGGGGCCACGAACCCCCGTTGGCTGCCCCGATCATGCGTGAAAAACAGAGGGGTCCATTGTAAGCTCGTCCTGTGGCTAATGCGACTGTCGTCGTCCTGCTGAAATCGGGTACAGGCAGGACTTTGCAGGCGAACATTAGCCAACGGTCGTTTACCTCGAAAATCCTTCCAGGATGCGTACATCGGGTTCCGCCTTGTTGCGAGCAGAATTTTTTCAGCTGTACTTTCGCACGAAAGTCGAGAACTCTTACGATTGCGAGTCACGCTTCTGGAATGTTGTCTCGCGTTAAATAGTTAGAATGTTTGAAAACTGCGCGAAGACAGAGAAAAAGTAGCGGTTTATGACTGGTGTTACGTGCATCGACTTGAAAATAAGGATAAGACAATCTTTGAATTATTCTATCTATATTTATCAACTTACAATTAGGGTAACTCAAATATGCCGCGTTGGGATTTATGCCGCAGAAATCAGAACAAAATAGAAGGAGTGGGAATAATTTTCTCGCAACTACTCTGTTACATGTCGTTATATTATATTAGTATTGTATTATGATTTTAGCTTTTTACTGTTAATATTAATGAAATTATTGTGAGTTGAATCGATTTGTGTCACTGTAATAAGTAACGCCATAAATTATAATCTATTTAAAATGATTACTGTAGGGAATGTAAAAGACTTATTATTTTGTGATACATACGTGCAGTGGAATAGTAAAGCATGTCGCATAGCAAAATACAAGTGCTTTGTTTTCGTATTCTTCGTTTCATTTGTTGTTTTGTATATCCCATCTGTTTGGGATATATGGCATTTTTAGCGGGCGGGATTTATGCCCAAAGCATACAAAGTGCGCAGATTGAATTCAGTGCACTAAATGTGATAAACGTATTATATGAAATATGAACCTCATGTCACTTGTAATATATGTAGGAAGATTGTAATTATTATTTATTATTATTTCCTATACATATTTACCATTCTTATTTCTTAATAAAACTTTATAAACACATTTTATATGTTATTGTGTCATTTTACGTCTTATTTATATGCATTATTTGAAAATTTTTTTATGAGCCATACATACCCCTCTCTCCCTTTATAAGTATCCATATATCCTACTATACGGCAAAAATGCAAGGATTTAAAAAAGTTCATTTTTTAATACGAAATATAAATATTTCGGATTTCTAATATTTTTTTCATAATAGTAGTATAAAGTTTTTACTGATATAGT
>NW_012130086.1:2396914-2398761 GCF_000143395.1 Atta cephalotes
AGAGAGAGAGAGAGAGAGAAACACGCGGGCGAGTGTCAGATAAAGAATCGGGAATAAATGCTTTTTGGCATTGCTCCTCTTGTTTGCCTTCGGTATTTCGCAGGGTCGGGTGGGCGTGCGTACGTAAGGGCGAGAGACCGTGTCGATTGATGACGATGCCGATCTCGCTCTTGGAAGAAGAGGGAAAAAGAGAGAAACGTCGGGAGTCACTTGGTGCCATTGTGAACGGCACGTGCCGCCGTGGTACAAAACGAAAGAGCGGCCGTCGGCCGAAACGTATTCAAGCGTGGTAGTGTCGAGACTAGCGAGAGTATATCGGCAGCCGCCGTTACAATGGCGCGGCCCGACGGCTTCTCTCTCCGAGATATACGGATGGAATTAATTGATACCAGCATCGTGATCCGGCATCGAGCAAGGGTTACGTAAGCACCGTGGAAAAAGCGTGTCCACATACCGGGTCCGGCTTCCCGAGGGAGACAGAGAGTCAGTTCTGTCGGTTTGTTCTCGTGCTTTCTCTCGCCGCGGCCATGGCAAAATGTTTTTTAAGCGCACTACATGTTCCTTGCGCTTCGTTGATTTTTGATTGGCGGCTTGATCGAAAGAGCACGACCGTAACTCATCATCGCGATGACAGGTCGGATATGACATGGAAATATTTAGAAGAATTTGAATCAGCTTTCTCTAAAGTATATTAGGAGTATTGGTCGAGGCTCTAATAAGGAGATCTGATAAAAAACAAAATGAGGATTTGATACAAGAAGACAATTAATAAAACACGATATTTCTTTGTAACGGAAAAAGCGCACTTAAGAAAATCTTCCTGCTGTATCTCTTGATTTAATATTTTGCATATTTGTTGAGCACGTAATAAAATAATATATAGTACAAGACGATTCCGTTGCAGTTTGCTTCCATAAATAACCAATCTGCGAGGACGCCTGATCGCGAGGAACCGAGTTATCCTCATCCTCTCGGAGTACGTAAAGGTAAAGCTAATCAGGAGCGAGTCCACTTCTCGTCGTCGGCGAAAAACTCGTTACGCATTCAGCGTGGCGTTGAGATTATCATATCTCCCGGATCCTTTGACGAGGACACTCGATCCTCGACGTGAAAGACAGGAAAAATATAAAACTTGAGGAGTCGTCTCCGTGGCGGAACGCAGAGGCTCCGAGAGGCTACCAGGGAACGTCGCGCGACTTCCAGCCTAGGACGATGGCAAAGCTCGTGCAATGAATAAAAATCTTTTGAAGTATCGCTAGGCGCAAATTAACGCATAATCGTCAAACGTAATGAGACGCTGGTCGCCGGAACGTTTCGCGACCCATCATCCATCCCTCTTGCCCCGAGAAACTTTGATTATTTTTATAATGACTACAGTCTGTGTTGGTAGACTTCTTTGCTCTCTATATCGTACATCGTCGTCCCATGTTCAAATCCTAGCTCGTTTCTTCGAGCATTTTTTGACGAAGATTCTTGTTGACTCGAGGATAATTACATTTAATTAACAATAACAATTTTTTAAATATTTGATTAAAATGTTATCTCTTTACTTAGATAGATCTTAGACAGATATATTAAAATATTAATTTTTCGGATTTATTATCGTTTGAAAAATTGATTCCTGTTTTCGATATTAAGAATCAGGTTTAATGCTATGCAAATTTATTCATATCCTTTGCCATTCTTGACAGATAGTTCTTCTTTCTCACAAAAGACGTTTCTCAAAAGCGGTGAATACGATCTTTAATGTCCGGAACGTATTAGACGCGCTGCGTAAAAACGCAATAGATTGGAAACCACATTTGGTTAGACGTCGATCACCCTTATCCTGTTTCTCTCTCTCTCTC
>NW_012130086.1:2398781-2401551 GCF_000143395.1 Atta cephalotes
TAACGAAATTATTGTCAACTATTTACTAATAACAAGAATTAACTAAATAAATAGAAGATTATTTCTATATTATTAGTCACGAATATATTACGTACATATATATATATATATATATATATATATATATATATTCTCCATATTACGTCGCAGCTTAGACTTATAGTAAAAAATGACACCACCTCATTTCTGATCCATAACTGACTTATACCGTACTCGACGCGGCCGCGGAAGAGAGAGAGCCTCGGTTGTTCTTTTAACGTGGCTTTAGGGGGTCCTTTATGCTGACACAAATATCGCTTATGCTGACGTCGCGCCGCTGTTTTGGTAACCCATCGAGCATTGTGCCTTCCAAGGCCGTGTGTACCAAACACCGAGTTCTGTGTACCCAGCAAACACGTCCGTCACGTGGCACCCTGATCCCTTCCGCAGCGGCACGGAGTCGCGAGCTCCCCTTTACGGATTTACGCAACGGCCACGGCCCGTTTCGTTCCCCGCGTTAGGTAGCCAGACGAGATCTCTTCTCGATGGATACCGAGAGCTTCATTCGCGCGGGGGGGGGGGGCGGAGAGGTCTGTATCTCCCCTGGACCTCTCACAGGGCGCGGCGGGTAGCAGCAAACACACGTGCATGCGTCGTGTTCTTTGCGTCAGCTTTGTTTGCGCGAGTCGTTCGCTTGAACGAGCAATGATCTCCAATCGGAGTCAGATAGGATTGGAATTGATTGAAATGGCTGGAAAACGGGATGCAAAATTATACAATTGCTGCCCCACCCATAACTCAAATATATGTGCGTACAAACATAGATGCTAAAAATAAAGAACAAACAATTTCCAAGAGTATAAGCTAACTAAAATAAAAACTTTTTAAATTAGTGATTACTAGAGGACTTGCGATATTTATGTGCAACTGTGATTTATGTTACAAATTCTAGCAACGGTAGGTTCTTTCGCGAATGCTTGATTATAAATTTCACGATTATACGACCGTTTCTGTATATACGTAATTAAATTGAATTGAGTTTAATAAAAAATAAAATGGCTTATATCGCGAAATACGCAGCGTTAACGAGGGATTTACTTGCCCCTCTCGCGCGAAAGTGATTTAAATGGAAGGGATTAGAGAGATAATATAACAAAAATTGTATGCTAATGCGATCTTTATGGCCGCAGATAAATACACAAGCACAATTAGCTTCTTATTATTAGTCTTCTCGCGAAAGAAAGCTTTAAAAAGAAGAATGTACGCGGAATCTTTCTGGAAATAAGTGATAAATAATGTCGTCGAATGGCAAAATCGTCCGTGACGGAGGGTTCTCGAAAAGGGCACACGCCATTACCTCCGATGTGTCTGCGAAGCGACAAGCTAGACTACTATGGCTACGACCATGAAGAGCGATATCGACGATGGTGGCTCGTCACAGTGAATATTCCACTCGTATGGAAAACGATCGAGGCAGGGGAGAAAGCTTCGTACCAGATCAGACAAGAGAGGGAGAGTCACAGGTCGTCCGAGAGAAAGGAGAGAAACGAAGAAAAGAACGAGAAGAATGGCGCGATGTATGGGGGAAACGTTTACCCTTCGACCGAAAATGAAAATTGTATTGTTGGACGCCCTTAGAAGAGGGCAGAGAATCCGACATATTATATCCGCGTTAGCAAGCGTTGCCAAGCGCTACGAAGACCGCGGTCAGCTCTTTCTTTCTCGATAGCCATCAATGCGCATCATCAATAATCGCTCGTCTGACAGCTCAGCCGATTCCAGCCAGCGGGAGTCTTTCGAGGTTTTCGATCCACCCGGTCGATCGTCCGGTAAACATCGCACGCTGAGAATGATTACTCGCTGATTCCTAATCAAGCTCATACCATCTTCATAGCGATTAATTATCGCGTAATAATCATCGCGAATGCTCATCCTCTCGCTCTTATACTTAATCTCTACAACGTGTGTGACATCTTTATTATTTCCATCGAATAATTATATCTTACCTAATTGTATCTTAAATATTTTATATGTTACGAGATTAAAAAAATAGAAAGAATAATTTGGGAAAGGTTTTTCGGAGAATACAACGAGATAGAAGAAGGCAAGAAATAGGAAAGATGCGGTGCATTTGTAAACAAGCATGTATCACTAACATATTCCTTGATCGAATAAGTAGTTTTACCGGAAAATAATCGAGAAAAAGGACAGATTTAATTCCACGAAAAGAACTCGTTTTCGTCGATTCTCTCGGGCAATTTGTCTCGCTGCTGTCGGAAAGTTTTGCAATTTATTTGACTTTCTCATAGGTAACTTGGATATCTTTTTATATCAATATGCCGAATGGTCACAGAGAAGCTTTGAAACTTCTTGCTGAAACAGCATAAACAAATATATCCGACCACATCAGATATTTATATTCGGGAAAGTTTGACAGAATTTCTTAAAAGATTGTATGTAGGAAATTTTTTATATTTCTGAAAATATAATTACCCATTCATTGATTATATGCGATTAATAATTAATTTCAATATTATCAGGCTACAAGTTGTAATTTATTATTTAATCTCCGGAATGATGAATCACTCAATTATACATTTTTTTCATCAAAAATATCAGATAATTCAATTTTTTTATATTACATTCGCAAATTTGCTTATTTTCATTAATATTGAAGAATCATTTTTTTTTGCATGAGTTAGGTCATTTTGATTTCTTGAAATTAATTAGTGTGTTTTAATTTACGTAAATTATATATATATATATATATATATATATATATATATAATAT
>NW_012130086.1:2404888-2431222 GCF_000143395.1 Atta cephalotes
TCTCTCTCTCTCTCTCTCTCTCTCTCTCTCTCTCTCTCTTTCTCTCTCTCTTCCGCTCTCTCGCATTAACGTGTCCCCAGTATTGCATCCGAGCTATTAACTAATGCCAGCACCCCTGTTGAACGCAATGCCATACGCGCACCAGCGAGCCGACCGACCGACCATCCAGTCGGTCAGACAGGGTGCGCAGAACCACGCTGGTAGGACATGCTTGCTGCGACGGGACAGTTTAAGCCCTGATATATCGCTCGCCGACACTCCCAACTTCTGTCGCCGTTTCTGTAGCGCTTTTTTTGTCGCGGTGAAGCACGGGCTGACCATATGTCCACGGAAACCGAGGTCCCCATCGAGCACGTTCCACGCGGATTCTCGCCCCCGTATGTAGAGGATAGTTGTTACGCGTTGTTTCGATGACGTTACGCGAAATGAAGCGACCTCGATTGCTATGGATATCTTTAATATGTTTTCGAAATCGAATTTGAAACGAAGTTTATTTTCTAAATAAAAAAATTAGGGGACTTGCTAAAATCAAATGATTAATTTCCTTTTTAACATTAATTGATTTTATATAATGAATTTTATATAATGAAGTTAATTTTGGTTTTCTCTATTTGCTTGGACTAACTAAATTCAGCAGTTAATTAAGTACAAAATATAGTTACGAAACATATTTATATCATAATGTATGAGTTATTATCAAGAAATATTGTTATTGGTTGTATCATAATCGTGAATTGTCTTCCTCAGTTAAATCGAATGGTCGAACCCTTCTTCGAATAGCTGACAGGAGACGATGGATCGTTTATATACTCGAACGATCTCTTGCTCTTTTACGTCTTTGGATTTCCGAATACGTAGGCGCTTTTAAACGGACTTAGATAAGGCATAGTTTGATGGGCTTGGAAACCCCACTTCGCACGTAACAAATGATGCCACATGTTCGAGTCTTGACTCCCTTTTCTCATTCCTCTGTCGCCGATACACCCGATGGACCCGCGGGGCACTCGACTCGGTGCCCGAGGACGAATGGAGCCCTCGTCATATGTAATTCGTACGGTTGATGCTCAAAAGAGAGAAAAAAAGACGGAGAAAAAGAAAGAAAGAGATAGAATGCAGGAGAGCAGTGGTGACAATTTACACAGGACTAACTGCAGCACTGGGACCATTCTCGACGATCGAATTGTTCCTACTTAGCTGTTAATGGCACCTTATGTCAATCAGCGCCCAAAAGATCCCGACAAATGGCGACTAATATGAAGGATATTAACAATACTTAATTCGAATTATCATTGTTTGAGGGGGGGAAGGGGAGTATCACCATTACTTGATTTTTATCTAAATCTTGCAAACTCATCAATCTTTTTGTCAACGCATAATTTTTTAGTTTTTCACTATCGTGTTTTCCAAGATTCCTGTTCAAAGTTGAAAATAAGATAAAGTCAGTTACTATTCCTTGTTGTTTCGAAGAATTCGGGTTTTGGCTATAACGAAATTTGCATAAAAATTTTTATTGTTTAAAATTTAATATATATACACGGAGAATTTTCTTTTAAAATTTACTCTGAAAATATGGTAGTTGTGGTACAATATATTTTAAAGATTTTTACCATGGCTGCACTTCAATAAAATTGATCAAATTTATCTTATATTTTATTATAGTTTTATTAATGAGAGATTTAAATTAAAATTCTTCGAAATACAATGTTGTCCCACGTCTGTCATATTGTCAGAGTAAATTTTAAAAAAAGATTCTCTCCGTATACCCGATACATGTAATACTGGTTAACACCATAATTAAATAATTTTAAATTACTTGCGAATTTATTATTTAGACAATATTGCTAAAATTAAAAACAATAAAAAAAATAGTTGCTAATCTGAATTTGGCTCAAAAACTTCTGGTATCATGTTCTCAGACATTTTTTGGTCATTATTTGTGTGAATAGGACAACAAATTACACAATATATTGCGAATGACACTCGAAAAGAAAGTGATCAATGAGATAGCGTAACTGATGTCGACGAATGCGAGCCATTGAGTCAGACAAACATCCGTACGTATATATGAATCCCTTCCAATCTTCTTCCTGCTCCTTTCATTCTATTGTCGCTGGTCAACTGAAGTGCCACTGGCTCGCAGGTGGAGATCCGTCATCACGAGCCATTTAAAAAGACTAACCGATTGTCGGCCGTTCATCAAGTACTTCGAACGCGGTGACAGAAAATGGCTGGGTTATCCTTGGTGTCACCTTCTCTTTTCTTCACCCTGTTTGTCTCTTCAGCTTTCGATCCGTGCCGCTCATCGTCACTAATTCTGACATATGTACGTCTCTGCTCACAAAAGCATCCATCGCATTCAGATACGTTCTTTGAGGATCTTTTCGAGATTCCGCGCACGAGAAAAATCAGGAAAGTTGTGAGCATGAAAATTTCAAAATTTAAAAATGGAAATTAGAAATTATTTTATTTTGATGAACGATGTTGACTGGGTGGTCCAATGTTGCTGAAGGCGAAGTGATTTTAGGATTTGTCTGCGAATTCTAATTTTCTATGTAAATTTGTGAAAATTATGCCTTTAGCGCTTTCTATAGAGTTCATAGTTTTTGGCCAACTAATCTCCAAAAAGGAAAGTAGTAGTTATTCATTGTTAGGTATAATATCGATCATAAATATCGATTGATGTTGCATTCAGCCGTAAAATCGTTGTTCAATCTGGGTTTGAGTTCTACGAAAAATAATCAGCCGGCGGATATTGGCAATTTTTTTTGACGGATTGGCGGCTCGAATATAATTTAATGTATATTTCGTCACACTTTTGTATCATATTCTTTACTAAATATTATTTATTATTATTTTTTTTATTTATTATTTTATTAGTATATTTATTTAATAATTAAAAGTAAGCTTATATCCATTTAAAATATATATTTAAAAAAAACTTTAGAAATAATGATTTTAGTATAGATATTTATTTTTTTAGATTTAGCACATTACTTAAGATTAATGGATTGTATGTCGCGATTCTTGTTGTGAGTTTCGACGTAACGGGCGAACAAACGACGAATAAACAATTCCATTACATTTATCAGATAATGAAAGGACAACGATAAAACTGCAATAGCATATAAGCGAGGGAAATCTGAAGTAGTCCACAGTGGGAGAAGGACAGTCCTTTGTAGGATAAAGAACCTACCGTGTCCTACTCGTTCTCTCCCCTTGTCATTAATACCAGGCGACTGTTACATATGGATGAGAAAGCTGGGTTAGGCCAGGACAGTACGGCGTTACACGGAACGAGACGAAAACGACACGGGATATATAGGGAAGTGAACTCATCGACTAAAAGCATCCGCGGAAGCGACCGAAGTCGTTTCGGTTTATTCTCGAATCTACGCCGTTATGGAAGCTCCTCTCACTCGTGAAGAGCAGGGAGGTCACTCGTCACGAAGACGAGATGGACGGAGATAAAGCGAGTGCTCTTGACGTTTACCTTCGGTTTAAATTATCCTGCGATCCGAGAGACGCAGCCGAAAAAAAGCTTCGTCCGATGATTTCTCTTAGTCTCTCTTGACTTGCTTGATTTTCTCGAAAGAAAATCGAGAAGTTGAAGTATTCTTATATCTTTAACTTGAATACGCTTTACTGGATAATTACATTAATCATTCGTTTGAATTCGTAATTTATGTACAAACTGGATTGTATATAGCAGTATTTTTAACTCTTTATAAAAATATTACACTTTATTACTCAATCTCTTGAGTTAAATAACAATTTGTTATTTTTGACTTCCGTTGTGTCAAAATATAAATTAATCTACGTTTGTGCTTAATTCGAAGGTAAACAATGTACTTAATAAATAATAAACTAAATTTGAGTAAAGTTTAATATATTTTCTTGAATTAAATTATTCAACTTTATTATTTTAATTAATATGACATAAAATTTAATTGAATTATAATAACATACTGAATATGGGTAGTGACGACTTAAAAATGATTAAAAATAACTCAACTTGAGTATAATTTGATCTTATAAATTTAATAGCGTAAAATTTACAAAATCTTGGCAAACAATCACTACATCTAGCATAAAGAGTATTGGCTAAACTATATCATCTGCTATTTACAATATGATAATGAATTACCAAACAAATGGATCGATTGCAACTATTTCGCATTGTCGAAAGGGTTAAGCACTGCGATAACTTAAAACGAGCGAAACACAGCGTCCCAGAATCTCGCAACCTCCGTTCAGATTCTCTCCACAGAAACGATAAATCTGCGTGTACGCCGTATATCTTGGTGTCCGGTCCAAGGGGGAGTAAACGTAATATAGGTAATGTTCTGGCCGGCTACTTAACAAATTGCTACAAATTGCGGCGGGCGTTTAGCCGTCCGGCCGAATCTGCGGCTTCCTATATTCCCCCATCGACTCCTCCCTGTTCGCGCACAGGGTTGGTTTTAGCTTTCGTTGAACGAACGATACGGTGGTGACCACATGGTGCTCCCATATGTCCACGCTACCGCGATGGTACTCACCCTAATTTCGACTGTCCATTCGCGGGGTGACGACGTCTGGAAGATGGAATCTGCACGGGAGGCGCAAGCTGGAAGAAGAATCTGGATAGGCTTACGAGAGATCGGTAAAGGGCGATCTCGTCCCTCTCGAAAATGAGAAGTAGAGATGATCCTGATGGAGAGATATTTACGGGTGCGCCGATCTCGTTAAGTCACGGCGAATTGGCAGCTATAGTAAATTTGTACCGGTTCATTGACGCTGAGAATTCATCACGGGTGCGGTCGCATTTCGGACCGACGAAATAAATGAACGAGTTCAAATAGCTATCATCGTATTACTTTATTCTATGCGAGAGAGAGGATTCTATCATCTAAAGTTCTAAAGCAATAAAAGATTAAATCCCGATACGGTAAACGAAGCAATAGATTCTTAATAATATATAGATAATTTTGAGAAATAGTGACTATACATACGAACCTTAGTGATTCTGACTATCAAAAATATAGCTTTCAGACGATTTGATGCACTGTTAAATTCATAACTTCAAATTGTACCCAATAATTATTCTTAATCATTTCTGTAAGTTGCTGTTACTCAATATTAATCTCTTACTCAATATTAATTTAATCAAAATAATGAAATTAAACGATTTAACTTCAGAAAATGTATTACACAATAATAAAAGATACTTAAAAATTGATTGATGCTATTATAATGTTTATTTCACTGAAATCCTTATTTAAATATGAAATGAAATTTATTTCTAATAAATAAATGATTACTTAATTTTTTTACAATTAATAAAATATATTTCACAGAAATGTATATTTTGTCCTTACAGTAAAATTTTTTATAAGCAATAAAAATCGAAGAAAATGTCACATTTATTATAACATTTATTATAACATTTGCTTGCAAATATTTCGATTTTTTTTTTAAATGTAAATTTCACTTAAATTTAATTTATTATTTACTTAATTTAAGTGCAATTGTTTACCTTGAACCTAACCATAGAAATAAAATAATTTATATTTCGATACACATGGAAGTTAAAAATAATAAATATTAGTTTTTAACTTAAGAGATTAAATTATCATGGCTCCTTTTATATTTAACACAGTGTACACTGGAGAATTATAGTTCAACACGATTTTCTGCTTTTCAAAAGTTGAGTAATTATACTTTGCAGTGTTTCGTAATACTGGGATACTTGTGTAGCACATTAAGTATTATGTCGGTGTAATCTTCTTGGCAAATTACCCCGACTTCATCGTTGACGTCAAACACGAAACATATTTTCCAGACATGCTCTCGTGGGATGGGTGACTCGTTCCTTTCGAAAGAGGTTACAGCCGGAACGGCACCTGAGTCAGACACATCCTTGCGAACGCATCATTAATCGTCGGTCGACAGCGTGAGGCGCTCTAATGACGCTTTAAAGGCGATATCCTCGAGCCAATCAGCAACGATCGCGTGCCGGCCACTGATCAGCCGGGTTAATTTCACGGATATTTAACGTGGTTTCGCTTAACAATGATTCAATCAAGTCGGATTTATTTTGCCCGAGATTCGACGCTTGTCGACGGCACGAGGCGCTCATTAAAGCTTCCCACTGTAGAAACGCCTTCAAGCCTTTTTTATCAGACTGAGCACGTTTATTTGACATTACCGTGCCTTTGTACGCATAATACCACTAGTTAGTGCCTGTGTAATTTGCACAGTAGTAAAAATGCTGCGATTTTATCTTACACGCGAAAATGGTTACAAATTCGTCAACGAATTCGTCATTAAAATTAAGTCAACAAATTGTCAAAAAAAATATATATATTTCTTATCATAATTTATGTAATAATTTTTATTCTTAATGAGAATAAATATATGGTTTTAGTGAAAATATATTACGTCTAGTAATAGCAAGAATTTCTTTCTCTTTATTTAAATTTTTATTGTGTTTAATAACTTTCAAAGATAAAAGTTTTTAATATTATGCATATACTGGAGTATTCTATTTTAATCTATATATATATTTTTTAAATTTATTTATAAACTGTTGAAACACGCGACATTATTCATGTAGATGCATCAGACTTGACCGCAAATTTGAGCGTACATCGTCGCCGTATCGTCCAAAAAGGGGGGTAGCATATAAGAGGGGGGGATAGGAGATCGGTTCGGCAATTCAGAGCCCGTGCGAAATGTTGTCAGCCAATTTTCTTGGCCAGTGCCTCCGAATGCCGCAGATTTCCATCTAGGTCCGTCCTCAGTGCCGGCGCCGGTGTGTACGATGGTGGGTAAATACACCCTTTTCCATCCCTCTGGAAGCGGACGCTCGTCGTCGCCATCGTCCTTCGCTCCTCCTGGCCCATCACCATGTACCCCTTACATCCCCGATGTCTCCTCATCGCGCCAACCACAACTGTGATTATAATTCGCAGCTCTGACAGAGCCACCCGCTCTCTACCATCCTCTCTTCCCTTCTATCCCCCTCCCCCCCTTCATATCCCACGATCCACCCTATTCACGGCGCTGGACCGGGGATCGGACGCTGTGTAAAGGATTATGCACGCGGATTTAACTGATGAATCACATTGTCGTCTTGATTCGCGGTGGCGTTAATTTTCGATGCCGCGCCGCAATGCGTCGGCAACCGTTCTGTCCTCAAACGATCCATGCGTGAGCGCGTTAGGGTGTAAAGAGTATTCCGTCCATCCATCATATACACACATCGGAATATTATTTATTTAAATATTGTATACTTATTTAGAATACAAAAACTAAAACTAAACACAATATACGTATGAATTTATTTTTGTAGCTTATTTTAATATATTATATTTTATTGTCAGTAATAAAATACTGAAATAAAGTTATTTAATATTAAATAATATTTACTGCAAATAATTTTAGTAACGTATTGATAATATAATAACGAGAGATGTTTATATCATTATATTACGTTATATAATAATGTTTGCCCTTATTTTTTTTTAATTGAATCTTTTTTTTTTAATGTTTTAGAAAATAACAATACAGACAGTGACATATTGAGGAAATGAATTTGAAAATAAGAGGACAATCTGAGAGGAGGAGAAGGTGGTCTAGGAAAGACATCGGGCGTCAGCGGAGCAATTTTATGGTAGATATTATTTTTTTATTTGTATAAAATTGGTCTTTTTTCTTGTTTAATCTTAATTATTGTATTTCATAATAATTTGAAAATAATATGAATACATTTACACGTTCTATAGAAAACAAATCAATGAAATTGAAATAATGTCAATAAGACACTAGATGAAAGTGTGTATATATAAGCACATTTATTATACATGTTTATATTCGTTTCTTGTAATTATATTTAAGTATTGAAGAGAATTTAAACTAGGATTGAAATACTTCTATATTATTCTACTTCTATATTATTCATTCAATAAATGCATTTATATACACGGTTATAAAGTAGTTCTTATTTGTATTATTTCAATTAAAAAAAAAATAATTGGAGAAAAACATAGAAATAATTCAAAATTTTATATTTATTCTAATTAAAATTTTTTTCGGAAAATGTGTGATTATTTTCATAAATATTTAATTGAATAAAATTTGATGTGCTTTTAAAAATTATATTTTAAAAATTACGTTATTTTTGAGAAATGCGCTACAGGCATTTATTTTTTGGAAATATTGATTAGTTTTTTGCTCTGCTTTAATTTGGATTTCATATCTGTTTGTTACAGAATCATCGTAGAGACTTTGATATACTTCTGCTGTTGCGCATCGAGTCGGTAAGTAATAAATTAATTTTTTTTAACATTACACAATTTAAAAAAGATAAATTTTGTTACATGTAATGTATTCTTATTAAATTTATATCTATATTCTATAAAAATTTATTAAAAATGTTTAAACATATTATAATAATATGTTTAAATATAATTATAACATATATCTAAGTTTAAATTTGACTCTAATTTCTATTTTCTTCATATTTTTATTATTCGGAACATATCGAAAGATATTGAAATTTTGTTGATATAAAATCATATTATTAAAATTCTCTTATTAATTAATGTTTCGATATTGATTTATACTTGTGTCGCGTATGTTGCGTGTTTGCTGTTGAATTTTTAGTCGCTCACTGCGGTAGGTAGTTATCAATAATTATTTATAATTATTATGTTCAAAAGAATGCTTGAAAAAAGATGATATATTAATATTACATCAGCTATAAGTCAGACCACGACAAATCAGTGTTCGCAATTAGTCAAACGACCGTCGCCGTGTATACAGAAAACTCGTCTCGTTTAATGCGTTGCAGTAAGTACTCTGCGATGTAGCCGGATAAGTACGCCGGATGTTGATTCGTCGTTTGTAGCAGCGATCGTTCATCGTGGTTATTTCTTCGGAAGATGAGGCGGCTTCCGCTGCCGGGTCGGCTTTCGAAGTATTCCCCTCCGCAAGAGAGTACAATTGCGGTCCCGTCGAAGCCATCGGGCAAACAGTTTCCATTCGTTTGGAAACGTTTCTAATCTGCCAATACAGCGGATCAATGAGCGGCGGACCGAATTAACCGCTTCCCATTTCGACAGACCGCGATATAGCGGGGATTATTAATTTTGCCAATAACGCCGCGAGGGTGCCTTCTCTCGGCACAGATGGCGTATCACGAGTCAATATACTTTTCCACCACGAAACCCTCGCATTGCGGGAACACGTGACGGGTTCTCTGAATTTTCGTTACGACCGCTAATTATTTCTTTGGACTTGCGTCTATCGCATATGGTTGTTCATTGATTAAGGTGATAGAGAAATCGCTGAATAAACGCGCTAAAATAATCTTACTTAAAATATCGCAAAGCAATATATTATAGAAATATTTTATGGGAAATGAGAGATAACATTGTTAATAAAATTTCAGGACTATTATATATTTAAAAGTATATTAATCATGATTTTTAATCTCAATGATTATTTTGTTAGTGCTAGATGATACTAAAGCTATTATTGATGTGCATAATATTATAAAAGAAAACCTCTATTACTTATTACTGACTTCACTGTATTGCTGTCTCGTGCACGTGCAATTAACTAACGCGTGATATTTATTAACTCTGTCATCTTTTACGATTTACTTCGTGGAAAGTATTGCAAGACGGCGCCTCTCGTAAGACGATATTATTCCGTGCCCGATGTTTCTTTCTCAAGGTTTACTGCAATCATTGCGAATCTACATTTCACTTAAATACGACGAACTGTCCGTGCACGTACTTATACGACATGCGGTGTACTCGAACTTGTCTGAGTATACGACGATGAACAGGAGAGGAGAACGCGAAGGAAAAGAAAGAAGAAGAAAAAGAAGAAGAAGAAGAAGAGAAGATGATAAAGAAGGCGACGAAAGGGAGTACGAGGAAAGGAGGGAACAAAGTACGAAGGTGGGAGAGAAAACCGATGCTCCTGCCAGAGTCAGGACACGATCGTGGACCATGGACCTGTACGGAGAGGAGAATAAAGTAACCTCCTCTGTATATATGCGTGTATGTGCTTCTACATATGGGACGAAGGAGGAAGAGGAAGATATAAAGAGGATACCGGGTGTAAGCAAGAAAGGGAATGAGGAACACAACGCTACGACGGCGAAGGTGCGGTAAAGAGAAACGCTGGGGGAAGGATAGAAAGAGAGAGAGAGAGAGAGAGAGAGGCCACAGATAGAGATAGAGCGGAGAGCGGCCGCGCGTCAGAGTGCGGGACAGAGATAAAAGACGAAGAGAGAGGAGAGAGAGGACAACCCCCTCTTCTTCCTCGGGTTGTGACTCCGAACGCCGGCGATATCTCGACCAATCAAATCACGCCGCGGGCTCCGCCTTTTATCATTATTTTACTTGTTTTCCCTTTACTTCACCCTCATTGGATGACATTCCCCGGGCCATATCGCGAGATAAAAAAGGCATCCGCTCCCAGAAGAGGACTCCATGCTTCCTCCCGGGGTCTGGTGTCCTCCGGTATCCTCCTGATACCTACCTTGGTCCAGCAGAGACCTCCTCCAGAGGGGGACCTTCTCCCGCCGCTTTCGCGGACTCGCTCCTTGCCTGTCCTTTGCACGTGGAACTTATACGCGATGCTGTGAAACTCTGACAGCGTCGTGGTTTGACTTTGTGCCCCCGAAACCGTGCGAGCCAAAAGCGAGTTCGTAAATTATTATACTGAGCGATCTACCTTTGACTTTGATGCATCTAAGAGTTCACGATAATAACTACGTCAAGCACGTGAAAAATTTTGATCTTAATAAAATTCCGAGGGGAAAACATCTCTATTTATCACTTAGGAAAGATATCGTCAAATATCTATCGATGTATCTTGATATTGGATAACAATTATTTATCGTTACTCTGAAATAGCTACAAAGTTATCTTTTTGTAGTACTTGTCCGTTTACTATATCTATTCAGACTTGTGCAATAATTCATTTAACAGATTTATTTGTCGTTTCGTTCATTTCTCGGCGAAATTAAATCAGTGACTTACAATTAGGATCTCTTTCCTTGGAGAAAGCCAGCGATTATTCAAACGATCGAAGACTCGATTTAAAAAATCGGTTCGATTCGTGAGCTTCGCGGTCATGACGGGAGAAACGAGGATGGGAATCGCGACTGTCGCGGTAGCCGCGGGTGAATTCGTATCGATTCGTCCGATGCGTTGGGGACGTGATTGACGAGATTCACTCGTCAAGGATTATGCGGTTCGTTGGTTGAGACCGACGGTTTTGGGGCATGAATACGTAGACAAATATATACATATAACGGCGTATCCGTATTTGCCAGTGGCCGTTTCCCAAATCACGGAACTTCAAAATCGCCCCAGGGACACATGTCTACAACGTCTACTATAGCGGAATATTATGGCCCAACAAACATGGGAGCAATAACTTTAAACTAGCTTGGTAATTCCATAAAATTACCAATATTATTAAAGCGCGAAATTGATGTCACCTGTAAGCGTCTGCTCTTCATTTGGCAATTTTCATTGCTTTATCCCTTTTAGTTCTATCTTTTTTATTATTATCTAAATAAATCATATTTGTAGGATATTTGTAGGATAAAAATAGCGTTATAAAAATCACTTCACTTGTCTAATTGCATTACGAAATAATTTTTAATACGAAATAATTTTTCATTAAAAAATTACTAGAATGTAAAATGATTTTTCTAACTAAAAATGAAATTCAACTTTTCTAATAAAAATGCTCTTGAATTGAATTTGCTGTTACAATTTTAACGGGATCGTTTTAATCGATAGGATTTAAAATATATTAGTATTCAATTTCTAGAATTAAAAAAATCTGGTTGTCGATTTCTGTCGTATCACAACAATTGCAGATAGAAATTTATTTTTTGCTATTTAACTTCAGCTGCGGTCGCGATGATCGTCAGTTCTCCAACGTCTGTCGTGCATTTTAGATGATGTTGAAGTCGCGAGCCACGTGTCGGGTTGGTAATCCACGACGCATAAATTCTCTCGCGTGCCACTCGCGGGCCCTCAAGGGGGAAAAAAAAAAGATTCGGTCGCACCTACGTATGTCTCTGATCTGACATTGCATACGTTGCATTGTATGTATATCGGATGGTGTAGACGAAATGATGAAGAAGAGGGGAAAGGGAGATCTCACATACCTAGAGAGAAACAATGCTAGTTAGAGGGGAACTGCGAGGAAGTGACGATGAGAATGAGAAATAAGGAGGGAATCTATTTTAGTTCGAATTCGGTTAAGAGATTTGTATCATTAAGAGTAATATGATATTTTTACTACATACTTTTTTATTGCCTGAGTTCATCTGTCAACCATATCGATAACGATTAAAAATATACACACTATAATTGATTTAATCATATACATTTCTTTTTTCTTGTTAACTATTATTTCTTCTATTTATTTTTATCGAAAATCTTAGCTTGATTCATTTCCCTTATATTTTTATTCTGAAATATTTGAAAAATATATTTTTAGAGACTTTAGCAGAAGCTACATGAATCATAATTATCGTTGTTAATTATATATTATTCTAGATAAGAAAGCTTTCTCGAGATTATGTGCGAATGAAATATTTTTGTTTAAAATATTTTTCGTTTTGTGCAATATAATATTATATTTCTTCGCAATAGCGCGATGTCCAGACGAGTGATGCATTCCGACGGGAATTTCGAAATTTTTTCCGGCAGACGGTTCGATCGGTGCATTTCCCGTGGCAGGCGGATAGTGATTTGTTCGAAAAGCAATATAGCGGGTTATCACCGTTGTGGAGGAGTACGAGGCGACGAAGGAGGCGCGGATGAGCGCGCGGGACGAGCGTGGGGGCTCCGGAAAGGGGGAAGGTACGAGGGGTGCCCTTTTCCTGAAATTTGCATGAGGTATTAAAGCGCGGTGGCTGCGTTCACCAGCGGAGCTCCTGTTTGCCGACACCGAGTGCGGAGGATCAAAGGCCCTCTGCCAGGCTTACGTCTCTCTTCTCTTCGGGAATGAGTGATGGGAAGGCAGAGAGGGAAGTAGGAAGAGAGACAGAGAGAAAGGGGAAACAGGCATAGAGAAAGAGAAAGACCAAGAGACAGTCCGAAATAGAGCAGAGAGATTCGCCGTCAACCTCTGGCTCGCATCTAGAAAGGCTCTCATCACGACAGCCAACTTCAGATCTTCGATATCGCGATCTTTGTCGTTAAATCGTCGATCGTACGGCTGATTTCTTTCTTCGACGCGAGATTTCAACTACTTGTGTTACTTCTTACCGTAGGTTTGGCGAGACGCACCAAATCTACTCCCGACTGACTTTGCCGTTCGTGTTTGCTTTTGTTTTCGACAATGCGCGATTTCGTTCTCCAAATATTCGTGGAATCTTAATAATTCGTTAATAATCAGATTTTGAAGCAAAGTTACTAATCCTTTGGATTGATTGAATAACCTAAGTATTTATCTTGAATTTACTAATGATAATGAAGAACAATAAAATCAGTATTATGAACATAAGTCTCACAAAATCTTATTTTTAAATTATATAAGACTAATTTTTTAATGCAAAATATCAAGACTTTTCTCAAGAATGATATTCTATTCATGACTTAAGTATTCTAAGACTAATAAGTAATATAACTAATAAGTAATATATCGTAAATAAAAATATAAAAACAATCTTTATATTCCTATTTTTAAATTTTAGTGGTTTCACACAATGCTTGAATAGAATTTCTTAGCAGATATAATTAACTCGTTAATGAGTTAATCGAATCTTTTGATTCTTGTTACGCGCGTTGTTAATTCGTGTCATGAAAAAATATAGTATGGCGCCGACTAAGGATCCTTGGGCAGTGGACAAATGATATTCCGAGAATGTTAACGCGCGTAAGCGTATTCTTGCTCGCATCGTGTCCTGTAAAAACGTTCGCTGGCAGTGATGTATGCCGACGAAGGCACGCATCGCATAAGTAAGGAGGGCCTTGAGCCGATTCATCGGCTAACCGGAGGACTAGGCCCCCCGAAACTACTCGTCGAAAGAGCTTCTTTGGCTCTCCGAGATAAAAATTTCGGCAAGAACCAGACGCTAACTTGATCTTTTTAAATATAAATTTGTCATTGCGAAAAATTATTGACCGATATCTTTTTTAGTTTTCACAAGGAAAACGATCCTCAGTCCAGTTTCCTTTTAGAGCTCAAGCATTAGCATAATGCGCAACTTGTATGGACGTGACCTTTATTTCACTTTCAGTAATCTATAGAAACGTTTCATCTTGCTGAATCATTACCAAGATTAATGACCGTTGCGTCAATTTAACAGCATCTGTATATAGGTTATTTTGTAAAATTTTTCTCGAGCCAACATATAATCGTTTGCTACCAGATCGCCAAAATGAAATATACAAAATAAATTATATCTGACATCATAAAACTATTGGTTACCCTCTGGCATTTTCGGACGCGATAATAAAGTTAGTATCTTTCTGACATACTCGACGGAATGATTCACGAGGCATAGGATCGCAGTAGTAGCGTTCCTCTCGACAGCTATGCGGGTGCCAAACCACATTTTAGGCGAGCTATCCACGGCATACCTTAGCTTCCAGCATAGGTAAGGGTAAGGATATCATTCCACCAACTCGTCCTGTCGGCCGGTAGACAGTCGGGCAGGCAAGGCAAGCACAGGAACACGTTGCCGGCACGTTGCGCCGTTTGCGTCAAGAGAAGGGGAATGCAAAAAGGTCGCGGCCCGGGCCGGCCCGTCGCGTTTTACAAATTATTCAATTAGCCCCGCGAATTAAGGTATGCATATTCATCGCTCTCTGATACGCGTATGCGCGCTTCCTGCGAAATATATACTATACCGAGTGGTGCGCGCGGTCCCGGGGCTCCACCCCGGACGACGGACAACCGGGCCGCCGCCGACGCCGCCGACGCGACGTCACGACGCATAAACAATTCGTGCACCCGCGCGTTAGACGCTCTAACGAACTCGCAGCTGCATCCGAAATGCATCCGTTTTGCCGGCGACGCGCGGCAGGATAAGGGGAGGGAGAATACGAACCACCCCGCTCGCGTATTCCTCCGTGTTAGCAATGCAGTTGTGCGAATATATGTGCATGCCGATCTCCATGCAGCGTGGCTCGTTTTTCGAGCTAGTTCGTTCGCAAAAAATCAGGGAAAAGGGGGTTGAAAAGATTTATACGATATGTACGTTGTTTTTCTTCTTTTTTTTTTGGCACCCTAGCCAAATCTTCTCTATTGCTGATATGAACTGCTGTTGATATAGTCAAACCGATATCTTCGCGATGAAAATCGGTTTTATCGTCGTTCACTCGACTTTTAATAAAAAAGTAAAAACCGCGTTACGATAGGGACTAATTTTATGAATATAAGAATATTATTTATTTCTTATTCTTTAATAAGAATTATAGATGATTTCAAATATAATGATTTACGATTCTAGTTCAATTTTCTCTCTCACATTTTGTTTAATCCTCCTTATCGAATGACAATAATAATGCTTTTTCAATACGAGAAAAATATTCTGAGGTTGGTGATGCGTAAATTATTCATAATGCAATAAAATACAATTCGCAACCAATTGGGATGTACTTACCGCGGAGGCAAACAGATATATTATAGATTTTTCTTGTATTGGATTTATTTTTGGAGTCACAAATATTACTATTTTATATAATGTTTAATATAATATTTCCACTTTTTAAAATTGGTCGAGAAAAAATTAACCAACTTTTTTTTCTCGATCCAATACACATGACTTTTTATTTTATTTCTCACTTCCGTACTGTTACAATGCACGTGATTTGATATGTTGTTTCTAGCTATGCAATTCGTCTCTCAAGCGTGTAATGAAATTGCGTTAGCGATTTTGCGTATCGATGTCGTACGCGTCGCTCCGTCGCGTGATAACTGAGCGAAACGCAAAGACCGAAATTAATTGGCGACGCGGCGCGGCGCGCAAACCACCGAGAGGCGATGCGGCTGCATTATTATTTCTTCCGGTAGATAAAACTGCGTGCGGCAGTGGGAATAAAATATCGCGTATGTGAAATAGACGCGCACGTGTACCGTGCCGCGGCCGGGCGGAGTCATGGGTCGGGTGTTGCGTTTAAAACAACGCTC
The DNA here is from genome assembly GCF_000143395.1 of Atta cephalotes. Lineage (NCBI taxonomy): Eukaryota > Metazoa > Arthropoda > Insecta > Hymenoptera > Formicidae > Atta > Atta cephalotes. Next base: position 2,421,050 of record NW_012130086.1, read on the forward strand.
GAGAAATGCACATTTTAATCGTATCACTAATAGCCCGACGTTTATAAGCCTCGGTGTGTCTCATGAATACGCATATTTCTCCCGGTGACAACGGTACAAAATTAATGAACGCCGGAATAATCCGCACCTACGAAGACCGACGTTCCGCCGGCGACTTTTTCCGCCCGCGAACGGGACCGCCCACGTACTGCCCTTTCCGAAATCGTTTTCCCTTGGAACTTCTTCTTTTTTTCACGTAAAATGATTCCGCCACGCCTCGACATTCTATGAATCAGGGATCGCCGTGAAATCTGTTGACAATTGTTTTTTTTTTTCGTTTTACTGTTAATAAGCAATTGCACGTATTGAAAAAAGAATCTGTATTAATTTGGAATTCTGATTGAGAGTTTATTATCATTATAGATAATCATAAAAATTTTGATCGATACGATCAGAATCTTTTTTTGTCCATTTTCAAAATAGAAATTTTTTCTGATGAACGATAAAATCAGCTACAGTATATAAATAAACGAAGATTTATCCACTGATAATTTCTTACCTTGACACGCAAAGATTTTATCAGTGTTATGTTGAACAGTTTGTTGCAAAAAAATACGAGAAGCATTAACGCTTGATTGAGTGATTGATTAAATCTGAATATTATATATATTTGTGTAAAAAATTATGTAATAATTTATTACACAAATTAAATAATTAAATAAGAATCATTTATTTAATTACATTGAGCAGTTTAATACTTTTAAAACTGCCGTTTTTTAAGTTGTTATGTAGATTTATTTCGGCAGTAATAAGAAAATGGCATATATGAAGGCAAATCAAATGCATATTTATGCTTTCGTTAACGATGATCCCGATGAATGATGCGCGTGTAAACGTTACATTGTATATAAGAAGAAGACTGTCGCGTCGTTACGTCGAAAGTATTAATAAGTGCGCGTTTGCCGGGATAGAAATTTGCATTGCACAAATTACAGGCGGATTATGCACGCGCCGAGCGTATCTACGTAAATACTCGGATATAATAATTCCAGTAATTGATATTTGTGCATAAACATTCCGACCGTAATTACGTTTAATTACAGTCGTTAATAAGCGCTCAAACAGCGTAAATTTATAGAACATATTATAAGTGTTTCAACGTTAATAAATTATCTAAGTATGTTAATTAATCGCACGTATGATTAGTTGTAGAGATGACGTGAACATTCTTTCGTTATCGGTATCTCCACGGTAGACGTCGATCAAGTTGTTTTAAAATCCGGTCGAGATGTACTGACAACAGGATATAAATTATTGGCGTTCTCATTAATCCCTTTCAATTGACATTAACATATTTTCGATCACCGCCATTACTCAAATTCATCAGCTTCATGATGATATCTTGCTTTGAACGCGTTATGCACATTTATTGGATGGATTAAGTCATAATGATATCTAGTTATGTTAATGCGAGAGTTTTTTTTTCGATCACTTTGGAGGATTACGTGGCGTTAGTCTCCGGTGTAGAATTTACAACTTTAACTGGTATATGGATCTTCCTGTTTCTACCGGCATTAAATCGTAAGATCGATTATAAAATGTTTTGCTTTATTGCTTATTGTTTTGCTTACTTGCGATGTTTGGAATGAAATAAGAAGAAAAGTGAATGAACGTTCTCGAAACAAAAAATCAAGTTTTGCTTTCTCGCTTCTTCCTACAATACATACTCGTATCTTTCGTGTTTGTTTAATATGAGGCAGATTGCGTAAGTACACGTTACATAAAATAGCAAATATCGGTAGGGCTTACTGCCGTATTATGCCGACGGCAGGCGGCTTTATTGCGCGACATTCTTCGGAAGAAAAAAAGGAAAAGAAAATACAGGAAGACCAAGATGAAGAGGCCAGGGTCGGCAGATGTCCAGGATGTTGCTGTTATAAGTGTCTACGCATCGCGCGGGACGATTATGTATAAATACATGTATGAACTTTGGTGTCACCAGAAATGTGCGACCTGTGCCCTTCGAAAAGAGCAGCTGGGAAACGGAAATTCGCGGGAATAATCTTGACGAGTATTTATCGTTCTATTGAATGTACCCGATAATATTTATCAGTCAAACAACAAATATATGTAAAGAAATAGTCGAGATCTGTGATGATTCCTGACAAAATTTCAATATAACAAAAATTTAATTTAAATTGAATATTTAAAAATTTTTTAAGATGCTTATTAGTATCTTAAATCATTAACAGCTTTCTAAGATACTTATTTACAGCAATAATATTAAATTGTTTGTCTACAAAAGTTAATTTATAATATTATTACTTCAGCTTCGGTTTAAGACTGTGTTTTAATAAGTAATTGATTGCACAGTTAACTTGAATTAGAAATCATACACAATACAAAAATTCACAAGAAATATTAAGTACGGAGCACCATAATCAAATATGGCATTTTTCATTCATGTGTGTTAAATATTTTGCGGTATCAAATATGTAAGCAGGTGATCAGAATATTTAATTGAATTTTAGTTGTCGCGATCATTATAGTTTTTATAGCGATATTTTATGGGGACAAAATTTATTCGTATTTTGGTGTATATCATTTATGTAAATCATTTTAATGTTTTAACCTGAATATAATTCAAAGCACGATTATGGGACGCCGTAGGTCGTTAGTGACTGCACGATGCTAGGCGTAAAAGTTAGCGATCTCTATGGATCGTTGGCAGGTAACTTTTTCGCGTGACTTTCGCAGGAAGAAAGAAAAGCACTGTGCGGGCGAAAGAGCTTTTGGAACAAGTCTAAAGGCGAGGTGAGGTATTTCCAGCAAGAAGAACCGCGATTAGAACGATTACGACTGCGGCGTGCGTGTGGAACGGTTCCATATATCTAGCCAAGCTTTGCGCAACGTGCGCTCGGTCTCGGTCTCAATTAATGCAATTACTCGCTCCCTCGTCTAATTACCTATCAAACAGAATTATTATCGCGCGCGCGATCGTCTCTAATGAACGTTATTAATTGCTTTATGATTTTTTGATAAAACACGTCGCGTAATCAAGTTATTATCCCACAATGTGCGTTTCCATTTTTAAGACACCGTTGCCGCCACTGCCGTCGAATTATTTTTTACTCCTTCTGCAAATACTCGTGAATGTCTCGAACGTTTAAATGTTTCCTCGAGCGCGAAACGTGGAATTCACGAGCGAGTGAACTGCTTGCTTTTGTTTGGAGAAATAAAAAAAGAACACGTGAGATAAAATCTCTCTCACAACAAAAAGCGGTTATTAGGAATTACGGTATTAGGATTAATTAGAATTCGGTTCACTTCCGCTTCAAACCTCTGAATCATCTCGATAATATGCATCGCGTAAAATAAATCGTTAAGAAGTAATCGACGCAGTTTCAAGGAAGCGATGATGACTTAAGCAACGGTTAGAGACGCTACTTCGTACTTGTATTGTAGCGAGCAGCAGGTGATATCGAACTGAAGAGCCGTAAAATTTCGTGAGCGAGACGAGGGTGACGTTGGTTAAATAACAGCTAGGGATGTCCCGTCACGGTGCTTTTAAGGTACGACCGCTTCCCCTAATTTCTTATCTGTCGGGGCCAATTTGATAGATCGGCGATATAGAAAGTAGCCTTCTATAAAACGGGGCAGCCTGCGCGCCACGGCGGACAGGTGCACCGTGTCAGGATGCACACATCCAGCCAGGAGAGTGAGACCGACGCACCTGACCAACAACGCGGCTATAAGCGATGCGGATTATACTTCGGTGTCTCTATTACCAGCCAGTGCGCGACTCTCCTCGCGTAAAAGCGCGAGATACTTTCACGAATTACGAGATAATCAAGGCTTCGCGCATTATTTGCACCGCGTATTATTGCGCGCCGTGTATATATGTACCCGCATGAAATCGAGATTGCGACGATTATTGACTGCATGTAGAAAAAGCAAGTTAATTATACCGTCATCACCGCGTTTATCGTAATCCTTATCCTTCTCACCATCATCAGTGCCAGAATTATCGATGCTATGTGAATTTACGGTAATGAGAATGGTACGTGTGTTTGCAAATCGAACTGATTTTATGTGATTTTAATAGCCGAGTGTTATTAGAATGCTAACGCGCAATACACATCGTAATAGAGATTTGATGTCATCATTTTTCTTATGGATTTTATTGTTTGGTAATAATTTTTTTTATCGCTAATTTCTTTAAACTCAATTTAAAGTCAATTTCTTTGTTTTTCACTCATTAAATTGGAAAAATTCCATAGCAGTAAGATTTATCATTATATTATTTTCTTTTGATATATCTACATTTGTGTATATAAAAATGTAATTATTAGATGCGTTCAGCAGACTCAAGTTGAGTGAGCACTCGTTGCTGTTTATGTATTCTTCTATTCTAATGAAGGTCTGATTGGATGATCTAGAATATACACTCTAAAAAATATCGGTGTGAGTTTAAGATCTTACGCGCGGTATCGACATAATTCTCATTATATTAACACCAATGCGGTAAGAATTATACGGACACCGCATAGTGTTAAATCTGATATTTTTTAGAATATACCGATAACAGCAAGTTATTGATCATTGTTTTATATATATATATATGTATTCAGTTTTAATAATTTCAAAGAACGTTTTCGGCGTTTGGTATAATTTGAAATGATGCTTCGCCATAAAGCCGCTCGCATTCGGTTTAATATGTGTTGTATGACGTTGGTTTTTGAGCGAGCGTGACTTTTGCGTTCCCACGAGACGTAGGCTCGACTTTTGTCCCATGATCGAGCAAAGTGAACGAGCATCCTCCGACGAGTCGACGAGCCCGGACGTTCGCGCACGCACTCATGACGGACGGACGATACAGGCACGTACGCCACACACAGAACGTCTACATGTATGGTACAGTCTCAACTGCGAATAAGCCTTCATTTTTTTAATAAGTACGATAGCGAACAAATTTTTATATGAAGAGAGATTTTTAAAATTTCTTTTAGTTGAGAATTTATAACAAAAACATATTCAGGAAAGACGTGATGGAGTAAATTAGACTATAGGAATGGAAGAATTGCAACAGCAATATCCCTTTCATTATGATTACAAATATCGCTGTGAATTCTGTCAAAAAGATTTAGTGGCAGTAGCATGGCCTTGTTCCAATTTCGCAAAAATTGAAGTTCGTAAAGATCACGGGACGTTTCGTGGCAGGTTGTGTTTTCGGCCAAGTACTTATCCAATATTTCCGTGATTTAAAGCGAGATTGGAGCTTCGAACGGCCACGCGAGACACAAGAGTCTCAGGACTATTTGTGGTAGCGACTGTATGCACACGTGATAATACACGCGAGCACACAAAAGGTTCGGTCTTAGTACGGCGGTACGTGATACCAGTTTCTACGTGGGTGCTGGACATTTTACGATTTTCGGTGGACTCGGAAAGAGGGATGTCTTTTTTATAAGAGAGGCAGTGAATTTTTCGTTTGATTCTGTGATAAGTATCTCATCTGCGTGCGTCAGTAAGTTTCATGAAATATTCGTCTGGCATGTTTCCGCAATGGTTGTACCGCGCCGCTTGAGAAAGAGGTGGCCAGACGCGTAATTAAGACGCGTGTGCGTTAATATTATATTAAATACTCGTTATTTGTTATCTCAATGGGAAAAGCGTGAAAGAAACGAGATACTTTCTTTTCTTTTCCTACAATTGTAAATCATTCTTGTTCAGAGCCAATTAAAAGAGGCGCGGCTCTTAGATTTTAGCGGTGCATAACCGGAACGCTACGCGTGTAACATATGCGCCGTTAAATTAGAGAAGAAATCGGGAGATAATTATTAGCACACGGAAGGATAGCTGATATAATCGTAGGAGAGTCTCTGAACTGACGCAGACTGAGAAATGTTGTTTTGTTGCCGTGTCTACAGTGCTTTACGATGTGTATCGATCTGCATTATATTTGTTCACCGCGATTGCGATTAGACTGAGAAATTATTCAGGCTCTTCCCTTATCCATAAATTAATTAACGTATTTAATTAATAAAGCCAATCTCACGATTGCTTTATGTGTCAACGCGTATACTTATTTATTAAAACAAGTATATAGGATATATCAGATGCCCCCATGCGCTTTCTCTCGGATACAGAATACAGAATTTGTAGCTAAGAGAAAATTACCAATTTCTATATATTCCCGATAAAAAGCAATAAACGTATAAATTTGCATCGTCAAATTATTTCTTTTAACGTGAACGCTTAGCTGCGAGCAAATTTGAGACGATGAACATCGCTGAGAGATAATATTTATAAACCATTTGTGTAGATCGACCGAACTTTTTTCTTGATTTTATCTGTTTTCTCTATATTATTATATCGAATTAGACTCTTCTCTTTCATAATAATATCGGTGCACAGTATCATCATCGATTTTTGTCGTTTCCCTTATTCCGACAGCTAGTTTCAACACTTTTGGGGTCTCGTCTCTTCTGCTCGTTAACTGGAAAGAGTCGGAGCTTATGGTAATTTAAAGTAGTCATCCCCAGTCGATTCTTTCCTAAAGCTATTAGGCGATCATCTCGGATTATCCTACGATTCCGAGTTTATTCGGAACTCGACTTTTCTAAGTTTTCGCCCTTTCGCTTGCTCGCAATACATTCAGCTGTATATGCTTGCCTTTCTCTTAGATCCGTTAGGATTAGCAACCGGATATATCTATACTTTGAATAAAAAAAAGTTAATTCTGTCAAACGAACGTAAACTGTAGATGCTCTTCGAACGTTTCTCGTGAGAAACAACGTTGGGATCATCGAAAAAAATGTTATTCTTGCCAGTGCCAATTACTGGTGTAACGATTATCAGATCTCACCGGATCGGTAATTATGTATTACGTTGGTACAACGTTAGGCTTATTATAACCACGTCTTATCTCTTGTGATTGTATTAGTTAGGAAATAATTTTTTTCTCCGCGTGCCGTTGCGAGTAACTGTACAACCGGCCTCGGGGTCGTTACCACATTATCATTACTTACGTCTTTGTTATCGAGAAAATGCGACCTGCTCTCGCGCACGGCAACCTTACAATTAGATTCTCAGGGTGTTATGAGGGCACCGCTATTGCTGTGTCTCGCTGTGCCGATGTGCGTGCATGCACATGACCTGGGCGAGAGAGATAATCGAAAGAAAATACAGTTAAAACTATCAATGTATACGCGCCCTAAGTGGCCGTAAATTATAATTACCGCAAAATCCCATGGCGCCGCGGTGGCGATAAGTCATATTAATTGCCATTAAACAGAGTAGTGTTGCATGACTCCGTTCATTTGGACGAGGCACCTCTTTTGGAATAAAATAAGGTACCTCAGAGAGAAAAGTAGAGAATGTTAAAAATAGACGCAGAAGACGGGTGGGAGGAGATTGGGCTTTTTTTTTCATATGGAAAATTAGCGACAGGTTTGACGGAGAGTCGTCACGCTAACTCCGCACTATCTGTCGTTGTGATTTTTATAAATCGCTTATGACGCGGTCACGTGAGACAGACTTACGTACCTGCGCGAACGATATCGTGGACAAGAAGGTGGTAGCAGTTTCCAACGAGGCGCCCTACGGGGAGTTCCCGACAGCACAACGGAATAACTTGGCGGTTGATTTATACTTCCGACAGACGTAACGAGCTTGCGGTCAGACCGCGGCGTCACGCGTCCATCGCCTGTACAAAAAAAGAAATAATGAAAAGGATAAATCAATAAGAATATCGCGGTTTGCTTTTCGTTGCGCAAATAAACCGTATACCTACATCTGCGCTCAGTTTTCGTTCTCAAATTGAAGACATAAATAAGATTACACGCGCGATGCTATGGAAATTGTCTTTCGAAGGCTGTACTGCATGTGCGAAGGTTAAAAACACTATAAATGATCACTTACTTATAATGTATCAAAAAACAGAGAATTTTATGAAATATATATATAAATTAGGTTAAATGAATAATTTAAGAGATTGTTATCTCTGGCTCTTTTTTTATTTACAATTTATTTTTCATTTTCAATCATTGCATAAAATTATACGGAAAGTATTTTGTTGAAAATTTATTATTTATATAAATTTAACTAAATATAAATCAAAAACAATTTTATTGATCAACCATCAAAATAGTTATGCAAGATGCCCAAGTTTGATTGCTAGAATGTCAAAATTTTTTGCTACGTTGCTTATCGTACTTTAGTTTTTTATATAATTATTTTAATGAGTCAACAAAATTACTTTCAGATCTATAGCTAATTTTTTAAATAACAAAATTCTTCTTTCCATATATTATCTCTGTATACACAAATCATGACAAAGAATTAAGAACAAAAAATGTTGATGTGTGTGTTTCTTATAGAATAGATATTTATGAGTTCATATGTTTTTAATATGAAACGCGTAAGTTTAAAGGAAAGAGGGAAGATCGCTTTCTGACATCTCTTTTATCTCCGTCGGTTTCTTTGTCACGTTTCACAAAACAACTTTAAGTCCACTGTTAGAAGATACTTAACGAGATAGTAGATTCGGACAGGATGCTCGACTCGTTGACTATCAATGACTCGAATACGTAGTTATTCTTCAGATATGTACAAAACTTTATATTTACATTTATAGCTCTAAATATGCAAAATATTTAATATTTAAAAATGAGACATAAAAAGATTTTCTAAATATTAACTTCTTATGGAATCTTTAGCGTTAAACAAAATTAATGATGAAAGTAGGAACCACTGAGTTTACTAAAAAAAAATTTTGAATAATATCGAAATTTAATTAAAAGAGGTTAAATCTTCTTAATTTTGTTAACATTGAAAACAGCAAAAAATTAATAGGGGAAATTATGAAGAATAAAACATAGATAACGTCGCGCGGCGAGACAGTATTCTGTAACGGACAATTTCGGAAGGACGGAAGAAGAAGAAACAGTGAATGAAAAGGCCAACTCGAAGATTTGTGGAGCCACCGGTTTTCGTCTCGTAGTCGTCTTCATGGCTGACGTATATGTTATTCGAAGAAGAGTTCCTCCCGCGAGGATACGACGAAGGGGGGACGAAGAGGAGGACAGCAGTGTACGCTCGCAGAATACCTAACGACTTTGGGAGTTTTGGGACATCAAGGAGAGACCATGAGGCTTGTCGTAGAGGTCCCAAAAGTTTGCAGCACGGTGAAAAGAAGCCGAGAGAAGGCCGAACGAGACTCGTCGTGCGCACAGCGTTTTTTGCGTTTAATCTCCTCCTGTCTCGCCTTTTATTTGGGCCAGACGGGAATTCGGCTAAATGCATTGATTAAACTGCTGACATCGTTCGGGCGACTCGGTGGCCACCGTGTCTCCGCAGGTCCGAAAGCTGGCCCTTTTTTTGCCGCACCGTCGTGCTCCCTTTCATTTTTGTCCCGTCACTTCGGATTGCGAATCGTAACTCGTACTTCATGTTTGACAATCGGTGTTTCGTACGATCGGCGGTCAACGATGATCCGATTGTCAAGAATTTAGCAAAGTGAAATTTGACGTTGTATAACGAATGCTTCGGAAGATCTAATCACAATAGAATTCCATTGTAATTATCCTGCTCATCACATTGAAAGAATGACACATTTGGTGACGGTTATAAATTAAGATCGATTTCATAGTTCGCAGAAGACAGATGATGAAGCAAAGTGAAAAAAAAGATGGAGATATTCAATTCAGATATTCAATTACGATTAATCAAATATTGATTAATCGTAAATTATAGTTCTGAAAGATAACATCTATCATGTAAGTAAAAAATTCTAGCGCTTTTATTTTTAATTGGCTCTTATTTGATTAACGTGAATGTGTACTATCGATTCTACAATATCTTAATAAACGCGATAGCTGGCGTGTCGTTAACATTCTGTCGGTAATATGGCATAAATATATGGGAGATGTAAAAAGAACGCGGGTAATAAACGGCTCGATTAAATTGACAGGCAGTCTTGTTGCGTGTATTTTGTAACAAGGTGAGAGAGAGTGATTGTACAGATATATTAGAATAGCGCGCGCGCGCGCGCACACACACACACACACACACACACACACACACACACACACACACACACACACACACACACACACACACACACACACACACACACACACACACAACACTACACTACTAACTAACAACTACAACTACAACTAACACTACTAC
>NW_012130086.1:2431242-2450412 GCF_000143395.1 Atta cephalotes
GTAGTAGTAGTACGTAGAGTAGTAGTAGTAGTAGTAGTAGTAAGTAAGTAAGTACGTACGTACGACGACGTACGACGTACGACGACACACACACACACACACACACACACACACACACACACACACACACACACACACACACACACACACACACACACACACACACACACACACACACACACACACACACACACACACACACACACACACACACACACACACACACACACACACACGCACGCACGCACGCGCACACGCACGCGCACGCGCACACGCACACACACACACGTGCAGATAGAACAATGACATGGCCAATCTATAAGTGTTAAATATAATAAGTTTTTTGCAAAAATTAGTATTCCCTCGATGTGCAAAGTACTTAATCTATCTATTTTTCTGGTTTAAAAGAAAAATTTAATCGAATAGATGAATGATTATATTGTAGAAGTGATTTTTCCCTTTGGTTTTTACGGAATTACTCTGTCTTTCTAATTAGTGTAGACTTCATCACGACATGAAAAACGCGCCACAGATGATATAAAATACAGAAACGAATGCGTCCTTTCGCAGGTCGTTCGACGGATGAGGTAAGTTTGGCATGCATTGCTCGTTCCTTTGAACAGCAAAGAGCCATCTATGGAATTATCCTGATGATTAATGGTACGGCGCTAGCTCGGGGCACCCTTCCACCTTGTTTTCCATTGCCCCTCTGCTCTTCTCTCTTTTTTCCATAAGTGTGCCCCACCGCCTACATCCATCCTCCGTCACTACATGCTACCGGCCCATCTTGGGCCCAACGGCTCCGGGGCCTTTGGAACTTGCGGTACACGAGCTGGCCGGCGAACTGTTCAGTTACCATGTAAAAAAGCGTACAATATTAAACCCGCATTGCCCCTGCCAACCATATCTCATCCGCTCGTCCATCCGTCTGTCTGTCTGTGTTTCTATCTTCATCCTGTCTTTTCCATTTAATCTAGATTAAATATTTAGATTACTTTGCGTATCTTACAATTGCGAACTTTATTAAGATCCAGCTTTCCGTTTTTGTACACTTATGTTAGTCGATGTGTAGCTTGCAGGTAGTTAACACTATTTGTAAATTGCTTGCAGAGATGTTCCCATTTCTTGTTTAAATTTCCAATAATTTAATGCATTAACAAGAACACGATGACGTATACACGATTTCTACTTTGATTCTTCCTTAACTCTTATATTTTCTTTTATATTTATTACTGTACATATAATCAAAGAATATCTGTATTTTTTATATCGCTTGGACGTTCTATTTCACGTCTGTATATATAATTTAATTTTACATGCGACTTTAAAGTCTTCGAGATTTTCAGCTTTCATTGAATAGAGGTCATATATATATTAGGACTTTCGCAAGGCCTAGAGCAACCATTTCTACGAAAAATCGTTTTATCTGAGAAATGTAATCGTTGACGGTGCGAACGCATTAGTCTGTCTTCCGCGAAGGCGTGTAATCGCGAGCCAGAAAAAAGGAAAACTACAGGTACTATAGGTGCAGGTACGAAGGACAGGAAGGGGAGAGAGTACGGCGATATGACCCAAGGCAAAGTTGAGCGGCGTGTAAGAATCGGCTGGCGAAGAAGGAAGAGATATAGCGAATTCGGGATTGCATGTCGGGGAACAGTAAGACCTCCCAAACAACCCCGACGGGGGCATCTTCCCTGGGAATAGCAGTGATTCCGGGGAAATGTGCAATATCTTCCGTGATCGGGTATTATTACGTCGTGATTACGGGTTTTGATCTAGGCTAGAAGCGTCCAGAGACCTTCCCCTCTCACCACATCACCCTCTTTTCTCTCTTTCTTCCCCTCGGCATTCTATGCACCGTCTCGTTGCCTGTGTTCGTGGCGATGCAGCGTCGATGATGCGGTTAAGAACAAGTCGAGGGAACGGCACCGAGTTCGGGAAGGGAGACGTATTGTCCTCGACGACTGGTCGCCATCGTCGCCGTCACGTCGTCATGCGATTCGTGACGGCCGCCGCGAATCGCCGTGGGAAGCCAGAGTTGGCTTCCATTTCGCTTTCTCTCCTCTTTCCCTCCTCTTTTTCTATTCCGGCGCGTTCTCCGTGTCTTCCTCTCGATTACGGGGTAACGGGGTAATGAACGACCTATGCCGCAATGCCGTTGCCCGTTTGTCGGTTGCTCTTTCATCTCCTCCCTCGCGATAGTCCTGCCACGAAAACGGTCGGCGATTCCTGTTAGTCCGCTACTCATGAGATCCGATCAGATCTAACTGTTTCGGATCGGAACAGCGGCACGATCGAGACATGCTCCAACTAGTGCCGTTTCATAATTGGAGTATGAACTGCATATATTCCTCATGTCCGGCTCGCTGCTTCTTGAAAGGTATCCTTTCAAGACGTGGGATTCGTTCTATTAATGTTCCAAATAACGAAATTATATTCTTTTATAAAAACACTTATGTTTCTTCTAGTACAAGAAGATTATTTTTGATCTCAATATTTTTTTTTGTAATAAATGTAGAATAATTTTGAGACCAAATAGAATGTAAAAGATTTAATAAAAGATAGGAGTGTTGAGACTTCTTCAATTTATTATTTTTCAAATAATATACAATTCAGAACAAACAATTTTGTATATTTATTACTTAACCAAGACTGAAAAATATTAAGCATTACTTCATTGTGAAAAATTGATGTATAAGCATAATTCGCAAACATAATTCTTAATTATTGAAGGCAAGAAGTGCATTCATAGAAGAGAGACTATAGTGGACGAGGTGAGGAACATTATAGTATATAGGTATAGTTGTAGTCGTTCTTCAGGTCTGTCGAGAGTCTAATGACAAGTAGCACGCGATCGCGCGTCGCATGTAGGTTCGCACTTTGGGACCCGAGATTGCCGGGGGAGACATTATGAAACCATGAGACAAAGGGTGGAACGAAGTTAAGTAGACGATGTAGCTTGGGGTGAGTTAAAAAGAAAGAGAGAGAAAGAGAGAAAGGAAGAGAAAGAGAGTGAGAAAAGAAGAGCCGCGGGGTAAGAAGGAGAAGTACATCGGCCCGCATTGCGGAACGATGCGCAACAGCTGCACCTGACACGTCATTTGTGTGGAACGTGTATCAGCACCGGCGATGGCTAATTATTATTCCACGTGTGCGAATGCATGCGCGCTTGCCCGTTCGTTCGTTCGTTCGTTCTTAAGTTGTCTTTATGCGCGAGCCGGACGAGAAACGAGAGCTCATCAGAACGTTGTTTAATAGTTTTCTAGATTATATAGATTTGTGTAGATTATGGAAACAGAACGTATATTATCGAAGAATCAGGTCATTTAGATTATACTATTGCGTCACATGTTTATATCGAAGCGTATTATTAATTCAATTTTAACTTAATCTTTCGGGATGAAAAAATCACTGAAATAATGATGCTGAAAATGTTATCTTTTGAAGCAAAGAAACAACAAAAAATAATGAATTACAAACAAATCTTATTTAAGGAAAAGTTGTAAGATTTAAAAAATATATCACGTCCTTTAATTAGTTAATTAGTTAATTATTTGTTGTGTCATCGTAATTAGTTTAAATTTTCATGGTTTTATAAGGAGATAACTTTAAAATAATTTTATGCGCTTTATCAAACTAATCTCTTGTTTTGTATTTTTCCAAGTAAACGCGAGACTCAAGTCATTATTCGTATTGCTGTGCAGCATTAAATCCAAACTATGTCGCGAGGTGCGCACTTCATGTATGTTAAGTTATATCACGATTATGCGTTCCCTCATTTACCTCCCGTGTTTCCTTCAAGCTGCACACGTTGTGCTGCAATAAATGTCACTTCCGTCACTACTACACTTCTGACAAGAAAGCTTAAAGCGACAGGCGGCCATAAATATAAACGAATCTTGTTCATTCTTATCCATCGCAGTATTTTCATCAATATTATCAATTGTAATAATGGATATTGTTTTGCAGAAACAAGACATATGTGACACGAAAAGTTTTCTACGTTCAAAGCTTGAACATAATTATCTAAGTCTTTATAATCTCGTACTTGCAATGAATGATTTATATCTTTTAGTCAGCTTTTTCGATCAGTGTCTTCGAAAAAATTTGCCGGAATTTGCTTCATAGGCTGGGGATAGTAATAGAGTTATTTCAAATTTCTGTCGACCAATCTGTTAACGCAATAGGCACATGGCGCCTATTGTGCTCGCGTACGTCGAGGGACGTCGAATCACCCCTAGGCATGAAATTAAACCGTCACCTACCTACGCGTCCCGCACGATCGCGGCATTCGAGGTCTTCGGATGAAATTGTCCGTCTAATTTTATCACGGCGGGCTTTAAAATGATGGAAGGTCTCTCCGGGATAAGCTTGGGCACGTGGGGCCAAGGGGAGCCCCGAGGTTGGGCTTTAATAAAGAAGCTCGACGCGGCTGGTTCGCGACGGGACTGCTGTCTGCATGATGCGTGCGTCAACCGTACGAGAAAATACTCGTAAATCCTCGAAATCCTTCCTGTAACGGCAAGATGAGTTTCGAAGACGATATTTGACTCGATAACTTGTATCTTTTTTTCGCATGTTTACGTGGATCTTAATTTCGACTCAGTATTGCAGTTTCGAGATTAACATCAGCAATGAAAAATTTAGAAGTCGATTTACAAGAAAGAAGTTATTATATTGACTAATCTTTTCAAGAGATTATAATAATCTCTCTTTTGAAGAGATTAATAAGAGATTTTGAAGAGATTATTAAGAGATAAATTGAATAACCTTTTCAAACTATGCAAAAAAGAATCAGGTTCTTATTTATTTCATAGCATTAAATTAAAATAAAACGTTTGTTGATTATAAAGATTCTTTACTATAAGGACTATAAATGTGAGTTGTCATCTTTGAAAAGATTACTTTAAAGTCTTCATGTAGAAATTTCATATCTTTGTCTTTGCCTTTATTTTTACTCGAGAAGTAACTGTGAGACTTATCTACGATAAGCTTCCATAATAATAGACTTTTATGTAACAAGGTACTTTCTTTAAATATCAAACGCTGAACTTTAAACGTTATGCTAAACTTCGATAACGAGTGCATTTTAATGTCTGTCTTTGAAGCGCTTTCGAAGAGATAACCGTGAAGTATCGCTCCCATTTCATTCTTCGACAAGCATATTTTGTATTTTAATTCGACATTGTAGAACGCGCATCGCATTACATTGCGATCTATCGATATACGTAAATTAGAACAAGAGCATTTAGGTAATAATTTGCATTTTTTTTTTAAGTCATTTTATCGGAGAAAACCGATAAAATTTCTAAATAAATTTGTAAAGCATAATAGGTATTTTATTATTATCAGAGAATAATTCGTGGAACCAATTGTCACAAAAACTATATAAACTTTATAACTTTGTAACTAATATAAAAACCTATATATCTGTGCATATCTATTCATCAAATCGAGCAGAGATTGAATGTGATCGTAACTTTTCCGTTATCAACGGTCGGGTGATGTCTGTTGTTGAAACAAAGTTACGGTATCTTGAAGACATAGTTACGTTATCGTACGAAGGAAGTTCTGTGATCTTGCTACGTCGATTTTTGAAAATTTGCGCCTTATCAACGGGCACGCTCCCGAGTTACCCGCGGAAGCCATTTGCCAGGCACGATGGATAATTAGCGTGCGAAACGCCGATCTGCCGCGATAGCGTGCGTGGCCTTCCTCTTATGCAAGAATCCGTCGTATACGTAAAAAAAAAAAAAAATTAATCAATCATCCACCTTTATCTGCCGGTCGTATCGCGACATGACCAACGTCTTCGTTGTTGCATAGGTAGGTAGGTAAGCAGGATGGTATGCAGAGAGAACTAGAGTTGATTATCAAGATACCACGATACGCGGCGAATGTAATTGCGTTTTCTGCAAGACGTCAAGTAGGAAAAGCCAAACGGCTTCGATTGCGAAAGTGCCATTGGCAATATCGACACGTCTTACCTAAATAGGGATAACGATTTCTTCTGTAAATTGATTATGATTTCCTAGCTTGAATAATTGAACCTTCGAATGTGTTTATTGCTCCTTTCAACGTGTATTGTATTTCGCGTATACGAAAATATATTATTAGATATTCTCATTTGCTTCAACGACATAATTAAAAAATTATCATTTTTTTCATTTTTTGCTTGCAGAAAAAGAGAAGGAATACAAAGAAAAAAAAATACACTTTAAAAAAATATACTTTTATTCCTCTTTAAACAGTTATTACATTAAACTTGTATTTTTAAAGTGATATTACAAAATTTTAATGATTTAAAATATTCAAAATTATTTTCTAGAAAATTTTGTTTTTTGAGTTGTGTCATTGTTATAGCAAATGAGCGATATATTATTTCGGTATAAAAATACAATCCATACAAAAGCATGTGTATTTTTTTTATTGAATATATATCTATAACTGGAACATATAAATCTTTTTGAAATACATAACTGCCTCAAATGTGTATGCTTGAAAACTCGGATTTGGATATTACGTAACCTGAAACGAGAGAGAAAAAGAGAAAGAGAGGAGTTTGTAAGCATTGTCGGAAACGATTATTATCTGTGCTCGTAAGCGTAATTTCCGCTTTAACGTCACACGCGTTGCTTTTAAGGTCTAACGGTCATTATCCTAGCAATGCGGATCTTATCAAACATGCAAATCGAATCATAAACGGCTCTGCGTTGAAAGCGGAGCTCGTAGCATGATTGCGGGCATGGAATCTATATCGAGGTATCGGTTTTTTGCTTGTAATATGTGAGAGGTCATACCAAGACTTGTAACGTGTGTTTTGCCGGTCGTTTTTCTAAATCGTTCTAATATAATTAAGTCGATGAAAAAATAAATAAAAAATTATTCATTAGCGTTACATAAGGATTAATTTTAAGAAATCAACTCTGCATAAATATAAATAAATATTTTAAAGAAAATCGTGATATGCGCATAAGAAGTGATTTTTTTAATGGATTATGTCTAACTGTAATAAACACTATGGCATTGATAATATTAATAAGAATCAATATTACATTAAAGAATATTATTTAATATAATTTAATATTAAATTAAGAATATTATGTTGTAATTCAGAATTACATCTTAATTCTTATCGAGATGGAAAGAGTAGCATGTAGTTGTTTAGTAGTGAAAGGTCACGACGGTGTTAAAAAAACATCATAAAGGGTAATCGCATATCGTGAAACGTTGATACGTGACGAATAAAAACATAAATTGTGGCTGTGAATGAAGATAAAGCATGTTTCGTTGTTATGACTATAATTTGCCGGTATTCCAATTGTAACGGTAAAGCCACGATTTTAAGCCGCAGTTGATTGCACGCTACGATCGTGCAATCCGCGATCGACGGGACACGCGAGGTGTGTATTTTATAATTTTCGTTTCGCAGTCAGGGAAAAGAGCAAGCAGAAGATACGAATGGCGCTAATAAAGCAGTTGGATAATCCGCGAGCGGTCCGATGTTTCGACGAAATGGCCCCATGGGTGATAGCGCCCCATGACTACGGCGTGATTAAAACTAGCGTTGAATTGACGGTGCCGAAGCCATGGGGGGCTGATTGTCAGAGGGCGAGAAGAGTCGCCCTTACCCCGTGCCTAGGCTAATTTACCGAGATATCGTCATTCCATCGAATCTTCATTGCGGCGTTTTCACTTCCGTTTTATTAAGCGTGTTTTAAAAAATTCAACGAATCTCTATTTGTCGAAAATTTAATCGTTATCGTCTGTATGTACATAGAAATTGAAAAAATAACACGTGACAGATATAAGTATTATATTTTTTAAATCATCCCAATTTTTGTCTCAAAAAACATCTTATAAACATTTTTGCCTTCATGATTTTTATCTTTATAAATTTGACGTTTATATTGACGTTTATAAAAAAGATTTCTAATATTTTACTTTGTGTTTAGTGATATGTTTTAATATTTAATAAATAGTGGACTTTTACAGTTGCGCTCAATGTATTCGTTTTTTTTTTGAAGAATTCTGCCAAGCGATAAAATTGTATGGTAAAACGTATGACACATATTTTTCTGACGATAGTATGCCAAGGTACTTTGACAATGTTGACATCGCTTTATCGTAGATCACGATAAAGATTAAAGATTAAAGATAACAATATGATGAAAAAAATTTTTATGTCGCTCACTTGACATGTCGAGGACGATGAGTAAGATGATTGGTTGACTTGGACAGGTACAAATCGCCGGTAAAAGGTGTTCTTATTTTAGTATTTGCTGTCAGTTGAGCGATAACCACTTATCTAGCATATGTGACGTTCCGAAATTCACAATTTTTTACATCCTTGTCACGAACGCGAGTTTAACGCAGTGTTCATGATAGGATCCTCATAGAATTAAATGATTTATGAATGTAAATAATCGCTAATTATGAAAATAATTTATTTTTTATTTAATTTTTATTTTCTTTATCAAAAAGAAGGTTAAGAAAAAGATTAATATTTTATAACAAAAATAAAATAAAATTACCCTATAAGTACGATATATCTAGTAATCAACAATACTAATGTTCTGATTAAAACGAATAATTTTATACGAATGTGTGTATACAAAAAAGCTTGTAAATATATACGAAGGAGATATATAGAAAACCACGAGTTATCGCTAAAAATTATGTAGACATAAATGGAGCGCATAATCGGAACAAATGGTTGTTACATCGCAATAGAAGCTTCGCTTAAAAGGCCAATCTAAATTGAATAATATCATGACGCATAAAAATGCGACAAAAAAATGCAGCATAAGAAGTAATTTTTCATTTAATTATGAGCACCGCTATGTCGTCGTACTTAAGCAGCCCTAACGATTCGCGAAACAATCGCGTTATCAAGAAACTCACGTTATCAAGAAACATTTTCCTCTTTCCTTTTTTTTTCCTTTTTGTCGACACGTAAATTCAAGGCGAGCACATGACCGACACACACGTTACGACATATTTTTTTATCGGGGCACGCACAGCGGCTGTTATCGTGAGTATTGCCTACTCAGCCGCGACCTATATGCATTCACAATTTTTCCCTCTTGCGATTGGGCACGGCAGGGGTTGGCTGGAAAAATCCAGGTGCGTGGTGTGATTGGACGATACACACTGGAAACGAGCGCGTACGGTTACACGCAGTGCGAACGACATTTGTCGCAACATTCCCTGCGGGGCAAATTTTATTCCGCGCACGACGTGGCCCGTTTTATCGCGGATATTACTTTCCCCGCATATTTTTCGTTATAAGCGTTAATTGCACGCAGCGCGCCAGAGGCCTGTCGGAGGATTTACGACAATCCTCGGTATCGCGAAACGCACGGCTACCGCCTTTCCTTTCATCTAAACAAGTGCGTACTTATTCTGTCTTCAGACGTTTCCGGTCTGGAAAATTATGCTACGCGATAGCAGGCGAAGGAAATCTGCACCGATGTTTTCGCAGTCCCGTTTCTTCTATGACTATTTTCGTGTTTACGATTATATGCACTTTCTAAATTTGAATTTGTAAATCACCTGAATTTTTCAAAGTAGCCACCGAAATATAATACGACAATTGAAGACACCGAGAAAAATCTGCGAAATAATTATTGCAGCCGACATACAAATAATTTATTTTATGAGACTAAAGATTGAAATTGAGATTGAATTTGATTAATTAAAGCAAAGTTATTAATTATATTGATCTTTTTCTTGATTAATCAATTTAAATTCTAATCTCAATCTCTGATACGGACTTTGTGACATTTAAAGATTTATTACATAATACTTTATCGCTATATTTTCTATCCCTGATTTAGGGAACTCTTCTCTGTTTTAGGGAGTTCTCAGTTTTTGAAATACTACAAAGAATGTGTAACGCAATGCATGTATGACACGTGTCACAATTCAGCTCAGATTCTAAGCATCTGCAGTTCGCTTATAGCGTGTTCTCTTCCCACGTAGATTTCTCCCGCGTTCTCTTCAAACCGCCATCGCGTGGGTGGCAATGACACGTAATAATAACGCCCGGTAATGCATCGCGTGCGACAGCGAGCGAATCGCAGGGAATCGGGCGGCGTGCTGGCGGCGGTGACGGCGGGCCCCCTCACGCCCGTGCACGGCCCCCGATCTCCTTGACAAGCGGGTGTTTAATTGGCGTTGAAACCAACGGTGTGACGGGAACACACCGTGTGTGCCGGTGGCGTCGCCCGAATGCCCGAATGCTTGAATCCCGCCGCGGCTATACGCAGGCGGATCCGCCATCGCTGGTGCGTTACCACGGCGAAACCCGGTAATTACCCGCGGCACGCAACTTTGTACACACGTATGCATGGTGTGCATGATGTCGTGTGGGTGTGCGACCTATGTGCGCACCACGTTATAGTGCACGAATGCTCCATCGTCAACTCCTCCCCGACGACCCCGCGTCGTCATTGTTGTTGTTGTTGTTGCTCGCGGTGGCGGTACGTATATTCGCGGCGATTTCCGCTCGGGCTTGTTCAGGCTAGCTATTTTCTCAACGTTAGATAGATAGGTGTCACAGCGGTATGTGGGGCTCGCACCGGATACGCATCGCCACGCCGATTTGTGCCAATTGGTTCCGGAGCGGTTGAAGGATTTGAAGAGCCGCAAGAAGATCACATCGATCGCGATTGTTAATTTTCTTTCACACGCGATTATAATCTTCTTAAACGCATGAGGATCATTTTTCAAAAAAAGAGATAATAGTATATATAAATAAAAAAAATATATAAATAATTGGAATTATCTTTAAAACACTCGTTGAAGTTGGCTGAAGTTTAAGATAAGTCTAATTAATTTTATTCATTTAATAATGAAAACAGTTTTTAACCGAGTAATGGGATATCTATAAAACGGTTATTTTAAGTATTTATGAAGTGTTTTGTTAAAGACTGTTTATCAATATTAATCATTTTACGTTAGTTTTAAAGTTCCGTTTTCGAAAAATAGGAACACACGACCGAATGCACACGTAGTCCGCAATTGCGGTGTTTCTATGTGCAGAATTATGACGGTAAAAGTGCATTACTATTGCGCGTGCATTATTTACGTAATGTTATTTCAATTTCCCACGTCACCGCGGCGGAAATTAAAATTCCATCGCGCGGCATCGGCAAACATCGCACCCGGTTATCATCCGATACTGAGATACACTGCCGACAATAATAATTATTGAGATCGCGAGGATAGAGCGAGAAGGATAACCAGCGTAATTATGAGATAGGTCATCTCGCCTATTGATTTAAGTCCTATCGTTCGGATCCTCTCCTTGTTCATCGGACGCGGCAATTAGTTTGAGAAAAGAAAAAAGTTCTATGAGAAAAATGATGGAGTTAATTTTCGATCGCGGCGAATTATCTCACGTAACATCTGTACGCTTTAACGAAGGCGAATTCGCAATGGCGAAGTGTACATCTTTGGAGCGCCGTTCGCCATTACGCGCGTCGTACGACAGGAAACGCGATAATTACTTGCTGCTTCTATATTCGCGCTGACGTGCAA
The DNA here is from genome assembly GCF_000143395.1 of Atta cephalotes. Classification (NCBI taxonomy): domain Eukaryota; kingdom Metazoa; phylum Arthropoda; class Insecta; order Hymenoptera; family Formicidae; genus Atta; species Atta cephalotes. The sequence continues at coordinate 2,442,787 of NW_012130086.1, forward strand.
TTATGAGCGCATCTAGCCAAACGCACGTACAATACGTATGTATCTATGTGTAATTCCTTATGCGACAGGCGAGTAATGTCAGCCAACGATCAGTTCTTCTCTGAACGCATCGTGTAACGCGATGCTGCGGGATAGAAATTATTTCTTTATGCGATTTACGGCTCTCTCTAAGTGAACGCCATTGCGTGGCATAAAAACCATTAGACCCACAACCCACCATTTTGAAATGGTGCGACAGGAAGCCCGATAATCACCGACGGTGTGCACGCTCGATGGAGCACCGTGCTTGTATGCGAACGCCTACGTCGTCGATGACCATGGCGTCTGTTCCACGCGTTATTTCAATATTACACACCGCTGGCAACAAAATAAATCGTGAAAATCGAGGTAATTTTGTATAATTCTGCATAATAATCATCGATCGTCGACGAATTCGTTACAAATTAATTCCGCATTTATTTGGTAGAACGAAGGAAAAAGGAAAAAAAAGAGAGAGGGAAATGATAAATCCGCTCGTTTACCATTCGTTTCTCATCGAAAAATCGTCGAAAACCGTTGGCGCGGTGCGCGAAATTTTATCGATCATCAAACGCGATAATGTTATGCCGCATAATAAGCGTAAACAACAATTAACCCGTCGTATCGCGATGCGAGCTTGGGCCAATTAATTAATCATCGTTGGCTGTCTAAATGCCGCGAATTCAAATCACCACGTAATTGGTCATAAATCTTTACGATACTCCTTCGCCATTCGTTATTCAACGAGTGCGGGCCGTAGTTTCAGTCCTTTACGTACGCGCTTACGAGTTTGACGCATAAATTTTTAATGTCACAACAGGTTGCATCTAGTTACACTATTTTATCGCTACGAAAATGCGCTCGTTATTGCGATCTCTAAGTCGTACTTGTCCTGTCAGTTTAATTGAGCGAATGCTGATCATGAGACTCGTAGAATTCTATAACGCGTGCCATTACATACGAATTTCTTGCTAATTATTCAACAGTCTAGCAATTATCATAAATCTTACTGACACCTGCTCGAAAGGATTCGCGTAAAACTGCAGCAAGTTGCAGGAAAAAGGATTACTTTCATCGATATAAGAACGATCGCATTGTATTCTAATGATTATCTATATTTGGAAGGAGATACATCTTATTGCATACGAGATTATATCATGAGAAATATTACTATTAATAGACGTTAAATTCGAGGCTTAAAGTCTAAATGTAAGAAATATCCTATTCGTCTATTATCTATATTCTAATATATTATCTATTATTTTCTGAGTGAATTTTTTAATATATTTCAATATATTTTGTTATAATATTCGCTATTAAATATTGATAAAGTTTTAAAGAGAAATAATGTCATTATTAAGTATCTTTGCTGAGAATTGCTTATTTTTTTTTTGTGGCAGAATGTATAATGTACCTTTATAACAATATTATAACGGCGAATATTCTCGGAAGAATTTTTAATCATCGGATTTTAACAATCTTCGTACGAATTAATGTGGCGACCGATCGCTCTTTCTTTGCCGTCGGTAATCGTGCTGAAGTATAATGTACATGGCGTTATACTATATAACACGATGATGAACGTTTTATGAACACGGCCGAATTATTTAAGAACGGATAGACTTAATGTCTATCAGCTGCGACTGTTATGCATGAGTGGGTGGTGGATTTATGAAGAATAGAGGTACTCATTGAGTCTCTCTGCTCGTGATATTCGATATGTGCTGCGAGTTAGTGTACACGAGACATGTTTTGCTAGAAGAATTCCGCCGTCGGCAATCGTGCTGAAGTATACATGAAAAGAATGATTTTGCTGAAGTATTTAAAAATTTAGTTGGACACACAGATCTGAAAATAAATTTGTTGGAACATTAAAATAATTATGTAATATAATCAAACATAATGAGTAATGCCGCAAAAAGTTTTAATATTCTAGTAACTTTGGGCATTCTAGGTTTGGGCATTTCTAAATGATTATTTTGATCTGAGAAATTATTTTCTAGAGATCTAGATAAATTTTTAAATTTTAATAAAACTATTCTTGCTGCGTATATTTTATAATTTGCATCTTTTCTATTTATGAATTCTTCGGAGATATATAATATTATGACATTTATTAAAAAGTCGAAGAAAGATTAATGGAAAAATTTCAATAAGACGCAACCGTAAGAGAAGCTTTTGTTTTAGAATTGGCAATAACTAATTCTTGAAAATTAAATACAATTATTTGTTTCTGTGGGTATAGTTTATGTACATTGATGTAATCTAACCGACATCAAAACTTCTTCTTATTTGATAGTGATGTCTTCGACATGCAATAATAGAATTAATAATAAGAAAATGCTTTTTCAGCATTTAGGACAGTTAAAGTTAATTAATAAACAGCAGTTTTATATCTTTGGCAATGATTCGTCATAATCTCTTGATTATTATATCACTTGCATTCCATTCGACAATCATACATCGTGTCTATTATTGCACCATAAATTGTAATTAGCGTAACGTCAACGCAATGCATTTAACTAATAAATTCATTGTCCATTGTGTGCAAATTAATGTATGATAATTTAGTAGATTTTGCTACTAGCTAGAATTAGATCAATCAGGAAGGGGAGAGATGATGTTTGACGGAACGACGGATTAAAAAAGTGAATGAGAGTAATGCTCATATCGGAATTGCTAAATCCCTTATGACTATTAACACGAATGCAGATATAAGAGTATCAAGTATTCTGATCTATTAATTATTCCTATTATAAACTCCATATCGCACCTGATAAATTAATTATTATACATTTCTATTCCTGCATAATTATTCCGAGAATCAACATATTGTATTGTATATAACTATTATAAGAGTTCTTCGACATACATATGCACACAAATATTATAATATATTGTATTTTAATTTAATTATTCGTCTATCCAGGTTGAAGAAATGACGATAAATAACGTCAGCTTGCTATTTAAATAGACTTTATTCGAATCGTAAACAATGATGGTCATTTCTAAAAATAAATGTAAAAATCTAATATTATACGATTTCATAATTTTTCTTGTTAGATATTTTTGCATCATCACTCTTACATTAATTTTATGCAGCATTAATCTTGAAAAAAAATTTTTTTTTAATTTTTTACATGTTATTTTATTACGAAATCATGCAATTTAGAATTAAAAAGGAGTTATCCAGCAGAAGTGAAATTTCGCAAATTATCGAGACACGATAATTCGCCACGGTTCACCGGTAACTATAGCCCGTTCGCCGCTTATCTGGCGAAATCTCGCGATAGGTCTTCGGGGTCTATTAATTACCTTTACTTACGGGGCCACTGCCGCACGTTGCAGCCGAACGGGTGAGGGTGGGAGGCTGTCGGCATGGGGGTAAAAGGCACTTAGAGTAAGAGTGTATAAAGCAGGCGCACCCTCTGCTGCAAGCGAGCGACCGGGCGACAGACGGGTGGCCCCTCTCTGTCGGGTAGAGTGGGGAATATTTAAAAAGTAATATCAATTACATTTGCATATTCACCACCCACCCATGACCCGCCACCGTCCGTCCCGTCAACCCCGCCGCTCTTCGTTCAGTTCTCGAGACCACCCTTTATAACACAGGGGCTGTATGTTTTGCCTCAGTTATATATACATCGATTGAGGAGGATCGCACTGACTTGAAACACTTGATAAACAATTGTAATGCATTATTAAGAAAATATAATGAAGCCAAAGGTTAGAAAAAATCGTTAATTTTTTTAGACCTTTACTTTTGTGAAAAATATTTGAGATATTACAATAAGTAATGTATTGTAAGAAATAAAATTATACTATTGACTAATAATAAATATTATTGTCTCTAATATCTTTATTCAGAATTTGTCTTTTTATGTTTAAGCCATTTTCAGTCATTTGATTGTTATATTTGCAGATATTAGACGTCAAGTTTATTACAATGCAAAGACGACAAGAGTAGCTTCTTTATTTCATAAGAGACAAGCATTGACGTGTAATCTCATCATATCTGTCGTTATCGAAGTCGATTTTCGTCACAGGTCAAGCGGCTCGTGGTAAATCTTCGTCTTGAGACTCGAGATTCTCAAGGAACGTCATATTTTTATGGAAACGAGGAATATTAAAGTGGGCGGTGGACATCGCCTCCCGTTTACTCGACATGGTTTCGCAATCTCACTATAGAAGGTAAAAGAGGGAAAGAAGAAGGAGAGTGAGGAAGAGGAAGCAACAGGGAGGACGGCGGTACCGTGCTCACGGTTGTATCGGTGTAAATCTTTGTTTGCAGGAATTTACGTAAGGGCAAAGCGAGTCTCGGCAACGAGGCGCCGCAATACGATAATGCGATAATGTTTCCCGTCCCGCACTTCCCTGGCTCTGCCCCCAACCCTTGCTTTCGGCTTCCACAACCTCCTTGCCCCCTTTTCAACAGGGATTTCGCCATTGTGCTTGGTGCCGATTGTTACTTCGCGCGAGCGTTAACATAACAATACGCAAATGCGCGGCCGCACTCCTCAGTTTTCTTATTCCTCCTCGCGTTCGCCCCTCTTTATCCTCCTGCCTTTTTTTCTTACGTTTTTTTTTTTACATTTCACCGCTGTATTTTCGCACCGCGACGAATTTTGCGCCAGCGACGTGACTCGTCGATCTCGATTCGATTTCCGTAGTCGAGTATGAGAATAACGAGTAATCTGAGAGAGTCATTACTTTTTCTTTTTGCAATTTCATTCGCAATTTCATTGAGATTAGCATTCCACCTACATAATGATCTGTTTACATGAATAGATTCGTAGGAATAGTAACCAGGAGAAAAAAATCAATGGGCTCAAAACTGCATATACATGAATTGACAAGGTTGTAATATACTTATATGCTTGTTATGTTTTAACTGCGAAAAGAGATACTGCTAGAAGAAACAAAACTTGTATTTATAGTCTTGAATGTGAAACGGAAGTTCGATGCGAAATTGAAATTGGCAGAGTGATTTTCATCGCGATCGAATCTCGAATGTATATTGGGGATCTAACGCACTCGCTCGCAAGGACAAACGAAAGAGAGAATGCGGCGAACCGCGATAAATTTGGCTCGAAACGTAGTTATCGTTGCCGCACTACCGTGATTATTTTCATTACGGTATACAACGCGGCCGATCGCTATCTACGGCTTCCCACTGTATGGCGAGGCTTAGATTTCATGTTTTTTTCTTAATGATTTGAGCAATTAGCCACGCTGAATGCCCTGACTTCTCGTTCCAGTTCGCTCCCTCGTCTCCTCCCTCTTCCTTTTGCTAGTCGGGAATTCGCCATGAGTCCTCCGTCGAGGACGAGCATGAGGGAAAAATAATGGCGTCGGCCGGCTTATTATCGCGTCGAACGACGGCGCGCTCGCGCGTTATTATCTGCCGAGCAAGTAATTAGAAGAGAACTGCTCGTGTACGGGATGTACATGTACGTGGAAATTGGTGGCATTGCCGATTACGCGTATAGTAATAGCGAATATTACGCGAATAATTAGCGAGATTGCGGCGTCGGTTGCAAGCAACCGGAGCGAATAACGCAGCTAAGTCGAACCGATGTGGGATATCAGAATCAAGATTTTTCTTTTCTCGAGCTTGTTCGATAAAAAAGTAACAATAATAGGATAATAATATTCTCACGTGACGTTCTGACGAGAGAAATTACGCGAATAATTAGCGGTACCGCAGCGTCGTCGGTTGCAAACAGCCGGTCCGAATGACGCTTAGCTCGCCTGCAGGCTCAGGTGGCTCTGCTCTCTCGGAGTTTCCATTGTACAGCGTACAAGGGTGCATACATTACTTTTGTCAGGCCTCCCTATACTCTCCTCGCAGCACCCACATTGCGAGTCGCGACAGGTGTTGTTTGCCGTATACCCTGTGATACTGGCCGAGTCCTCGTCGCGCTCACGCTATCCTTGAATTTATCGCCCGTGAAAATTCGTTTTCCGGGTGCAACGTGACGCCGATTATCGCCGGGATTGTAATCGGGAGTCTCACAAACGCATTCACGTCGCGTTGGCCAATAGCAAAGCTCGTACTGTTTTGACAGTAATATAGCGGTATTTTGAAATCGTTACACGCACACATATACATTCGATAAATTGCGAGAAATGAATTAAAAAATTTGTTCTTTATTGTAGATATTTCTACATTTAAGTGAAAGATTTTTTATAGAAAATCGCTAATTATTTTATTTGATATCTTAATAATTTTATAGCTTAAGTCGATTATATTTGATTTTATTTTAAATAATATTTTCTTATGACATAAGTTTGATTTATATTATATCTAGAATTTCAATTGTCATATATCTTCATATTGTTTCGAAAACTATCATGATTTTTCGATGTCCAAAATTTTTCCTTCATTTTCTAATTTTTTCTCAATCTCCATTGTATTAGTCCTAGTCTAAAATAGATTTAGTAAACCTTTAGTCTTTTGCTCTAAGCTTCAAACTATAACATTTTTTTTTCCAGTTAAAAATATTTTTGGCGCTGTCTTCTGAAATCCCTAAGCTTAGAGCTTACTGTTAGAGCAAATTAACATTGCAACTCGGAGTTTAAAGGAAAAAGCTGAAGGATTACTACATCTATATTGTAGACCGGAACTTAATCTTCCGCGAACAGATGGAAGATCATATGTGGAATATTTCATATCCCATGCTATTCATCATAAATATATAATATTATAATTTAGTATGATTGGTAACGACGCACTCTCCAGTTGCACGAACTCGATAATTTGAGTGATACTTTTTAAGAAATTATAGAAGTTCATCTTACTGGAATATGTCACATCTCACCTGATTAGCGGAAGATTAACATTGTTAATCTATAAGTATGAAGTGAAAATGAAACTGTTTTTTTCAGATTTCGGTTCGAATATAACAAGTACAACGGCGTACCGACGCGACGGTGGTAGTCGAAACGTTGAGATAACGATAAAATGCGGCGGTATCTCATGGGCACCGCCATGGGAACAATTCGCGGCGTTCGTGTATATCGCCGTGTTACGAACTCGCCGTTTTATTTAGATTTGATTTCAGTGAAAAACCCCATCGCGTACGTGATGGCACGTACGTATCGCGTCGCCGGGCCCGCCTCCGACATTCCTCCGCCTTCTTTCGCTACCGTTCGTTCGTTTCGCGATAGGACGATTTCGCGGCTATCATTTTATAGTGGACGCCATCGAGCTTGATTGTGAGAAAATGAAAGCGATTGGTACAAGTGCATAAAAACGCATAACGTTTGCGAAGTTACAAAACTTCCAATTTTTAAATAAAGTTGACAGTAGTGATAGTGCTATTTAATAACGATATCATGGTAACATCAATCTTTATCTGTTAAATCAATCTTTATCTGTTAAATCTGATGTGACATTGTAATCGAATGTTTAGGATGAGAGAGAGAGAGAGAGAGAGGAGGAGAGAGAGAGAGAGAGGAGGAGGAGAGAGAGAGAGAGAGAGAGAGAGAGAGAGAGAGAGAGAGAGAGTAGTAGTATTAATTAAGTTATATATATATGTAGTAGTTAGTTATTAATTATATCGTAGTACGTAGTAGTTAGTTAGTAGTTATTAAGTTAGTTAAGTT
>NW_012130086.1:2450459-2454434 GCF_000143395.1 Atta cephalotes
GAGAGAGAGAGAGAGTATTCGATTTTAAAATTAAGTTGATAATTCTGCGATGTTTAATATTATGCAGCTGAATTGGTGATATATTAGTGTAATATTAATGAGAGTAAGATAATTTATCTACACGTGTTGTTTTCTCCTTATTTCTTTCATATTGTGTTGCGGGATTTAAACGTTGCACGCGAGATGATTAAGAAATCTTTATACCTTAGAGAAATTTATTAGCAATGGCATTTATAATAAAGAAAGCATAAAACAAACGCACGCGATAGACTGTTTGAAAGCCAAGGTTGCGTATGAAGACTATTCGTTCGTGTTTATGGAAAGTAAGTCGATGATGAAATTAAATGGAAATGTGTTCTAATCCGAGTGATATTCATCACAAAAAGTCTATCCAATTTCTTTGATAAGCGTGAAAAAATAATGTATGTTCAAGCTTGTCGTTCGAGAGTGTACACACGAGATGTCACATAGACATCTTTAGAGAAGTGTATGCCACGTGCTATTTGTTTGTATTTATCGTAAATATGTCGCTAAAAGTAAAGATGATGTAATGATGAAAACGAAGCAAGAAGGAAAAAGAAAGGGAGGAAAAGGCATGAGAAGATAAGAAGAGAGGAGGCGGATGGAAGGAGAAAGAGAGAGGCGAGGCCTAATATGGCCGCCACGTCCTCTGCATTCCGGTCGTAGACGATGAAACGAGTAGCCGAGCGAACGAGCGGTCGGGCGCGGCTCCAAAGGCGAGCTTTCTCAATGCCAGTCATCTCCCGGAATGCGCTGGTACGCGTGTTTCGTAGTTTGTATTCTCGCATCGCGCGCGGTGCACGGAAAGGCCTTCAGTAAAGCGCGAATCTTCAAGGAGGATATCATAGGACTCATATATAGCTCGGCTCGCTGCGCTACCTCGATTCTGAAATGCGCGCTCGAGATATCGCTTTTCGCCTAGCCAATGTGCGGCCATTTTGAGTCCTCAAGGCGCCACCTAGCACACGCATGTTCGCTTTGCCGTCACCTGATCGTCGGAAGAAGGTCGTCACCTGACGGTCGCGATTCATAGACTGTCGTGGCGACGCACCGGTACTTTTGTATTTTTAATACAATTTTTTTATCTTGGTCGAGAAACGTACCTCTTTATTATGACTGCAACTGATAGAACTTCGCTGATAATAAAACGGTGAATGTTAACTTCGCTATTCCAAATCTCATAAAAATCTCATGGCACGTGGTCGCAATCACACGTGATCACCTAGATTAACCCTGTCACTTGCGGGGTGAGGATAGGCACTTTGAAAATTCACTGAGAGATTAGTACTCCGTAAGATACGTCTCGAGAGCACGAGCGCAATAACAAGGACGAAGACGACAGCGACGATGACAACGGCGTTGAATTTACCGGCTGCGAGACGAACTACGACGGGGTTCCTAGCAGACAGGGAGAGGAATACGAACTAAGGGTTCTATATCCATCCGACGAGCGACGAGGAGCCGGGCCGAGTCGAGCATAGCATAGGGAGCAGAGCAAGGAACACTGGCACCACTCCTGGTAGGGGTAGCCGACGTCCGTCCCGAGTCTTTCCTCATCTGCAAGTCGTATAACCGAGCTAATTATCAAGTTAATATGGCCATTCTGTATGGAACCCCGCGAGAGAGTGGGTGGAAGTGAGATGCTAGCAAGGGGTGGCGCACGGCGTGCGAGCAAGACGGCTGGAGGTACATTGATATTATAAGTTGCTTCAATCGCTGTATTCATTTGTAAACTAACCAGGCTAAATGTATTCACCACCGCGAGGCAGCGCGCCGATAGGCGGAGCCACGGGTACCCGGGCTACGACGGCGCCCTTCCTTCCTTCCTTCCTTCCTTCCTTCCTTCCTTCCTTCCTTCCTTCCTTCCTTCCTTCCTTCCTTTCATCCATCTACCTTCCTACCCTTACGCTATCGGCATCGCTGACTATTCTCTCGTCATCCTTTTTAGTCAGTCTCGATAGCCTTGTTCTTTGATAGTCACTATCATTATCATTGTTTATCGGAGTGCGCAGATCTTAAGTTAGATACAATCCTTAGGAACGATTTGCAATCATTTCGTCGAAAAACAATAATCATACATATCTTTGTTATTGTAACTTTCCTTTTTTTCTCTCTTTATTGTAAATTTAAGTTTTAAATATCACATTAATTTCAAATAGATATTGTAGTTTCTGCTTGCTGAAAATTACTACTGAATTAATATTTTGATATATATAGTGTTTTGGAATAGCTCTCTTTATATGGTCTCTTTCTCCCCCTTAAGAGTTGAATATTTCGTAATCGCAGCTTGCAGACTGAAGTAACAAAGTTGAAGAACGTTCATCGGCGCTCCTGCGGACCTGCTTCTGCCGACACGGCTATCCTGAATCTGGCGAACGTTCTGCGAGAGCGGAGGCGTACACACTCTGTCATTACATTTCATATATTCAGATTTTTTCCTGCGAGCGGAGCTAGCGCGGGCGCCGGCGTGTATTATTATTCCGAAGCAACTTTACGCCCACCTCTTTCGTTTCCCTACCTTTCGTCTTCTTCGATAGCGTGGAGCATCGTTGTAGTTCAGGCGCTCCTATGACGACGAAGACGACGACAACCAACGTCGATGACGTCGTCGTCTTACGGTTCGTCTCGAGAACGAAGACCGCGGAAATATGAATGCATAAATGCATAAGTGCTCCCACTACCACTCTATCGTGGGCCACCACCATCTGGTCCTCCCGCCTACTTCATTCGAGTCGTGATTCCGAGTTTCTTTTCTCGAAGACGCTTTCTGTCCTTCAACCTGCACTTGCTTTCTCCCGTTCGCAGATTGAATTTTCACTTTTGCATTAGTATGAATTCGGACAGTGAAAAATACTGAATGTTTTATCTTAAATTACAACAGGAGTATTATAAAAACGTATAAAATAAAATGACAAGAAAAAAATGTCTCCTCTCATTCATATGTCCCAGAAAATTTATCGTCTATTTTATTTTATTTCCGTTTGAGATTGCTCTATTTTTGTAATCATGTGCGAGTCTACATAGGACTCCTAAGATTTTCTACAGAAAGAGTATTGTTATGATACGAGTCACTCATGTTCTCCAAAGTAAATAGCACGCTTGCACGCTCTCAGATTGTATTCTGGTATTAGTCGGGGGATAGCCTCCCTCTCTGAACGAAAAGAGAAGACGCACCGGTGGTGCCACGAGATTAAAAGACAAATTAGCATAATGTGTGCCTGCGCGTCCCAGGCCGCCCTACGAAGAATTACGGGGATGGTCTGCTCGAATACTCTCCTAGTATCTCTGCATGCACTACGACTCTCATAATAATGAATCAAAATTCTTTTTTTATAAGCTGTATACCTTCTTTACCTTGAAATTATTGTCAAAAATAGTTGGATTATATAAAATTGAAATTTAATTTTTCATTTAATTTTTACGAGTCATTCTTAAAAGCATGTCATTACTTTTTAAAATTAATTTTTTTTTAAATTAATTTTAAGACTTTACTTTAAGACTTTACTTTCGATTTCGATTACGATGGCGATAGAAAAACGATTCTCGATCCAGCGTGCGAAGCGTAACGCGTCGCTATCACAGCGACGGCTCCGTTGGGGAGTTTTTAATCAGGCACAGAGCAACGTGCTCGTCTCTGTCTGGTCGGCAACCAAAAAGGACCGTCGACCGTCGGCCGATGCAGAGAGGGAGTGGGTGATAGAAAGGGGAGACATGCGGGGGATGTTGGCGGCGATGCAAATAGCGCGTTTAATAAAGTGTCGCGCGGCTGCCATTTGAATATTGTAGCATATTCACTTTTCTCATCGAGTCCGCGCGAGGAGGAGACGGAGGGTTGGTAAAGGGAAGAGAATAAGAGAAAGAGAGAGAAAATGTGTGTGTGCGTGCGAGAGAGAGAGAGAGAGAGAGAGAGAGAGAGAGAGAGAGAGAGAGAGAGAGAGAGAGAGAGAGAGAGAG
>NW_012130086.1:2454824-2458297 GCF_000143395.1 Atta cephalotes
GAGAGAGAGAGAGAGAGAGAGAGAGAGAGAGAGAGAGATGGAAGAGGAGAATCGGGGAGCCGAATGATAGCAAAGAGAAAAGCGTAAGAAAAGGCAGGGGAAGTTGACGGAGAAAATCCGCGGCCAAGGGGGGCGAAGCGGAGATCACTGTGATGTTCTCGGTTTATACACGCGCACATACGTGTGCGTGTATACATGCAAGCAAACGCGTGTACGGAAACTGTCGAGCGAAAAGAGAACGGTGAATCGCACCTTCTTCGCTTCATGCATGATTCAGCCGCAGTATCTCATTTCATCTGCTGCCTCCTCCGCTAAACTATATCTCCTAATGGTAATGCCATTCCGCGGCACATATCTCTTTATATTACGTGGGCTGCTTGGCTGACTGGCTGGTTCACGGTTTCTTGGCTTGGGTATATCCCGACGAAAGTGCCACCACCACCAAACCCCTTTTCCACTTCTGTGGCTCGGTGTTCTAGCACCCTATCCTCTCAGATCTCGCTGCGCCTTTCTCCCGTTTACCACCTTCGAAAAGATCTACCCTTCTAGGTGCGAGCGGTGCCCCCCGGTGTGTATACGCGTGTACGTGTGTTTGCACGGCGTGTCGGTGTATTCGTAGCACTCGGCTGGGTGGTGAACGCGTTCGTCGTGGGCGCTCTTGAGCGCGGAGCATTGGGGAAGAAATAAAGAAAGAAATTGTTAGTTCTCGCTGTTTTAAATTACCATTTATTACGACACATAAACCCGACCTGGGCCGGGAAGTCCTACCAGCGGCCATCTTGTTCCACCCTCCTGTGGGATGGGTAGTCGGGAGATCACGGAGGAGGCAAAGGCAGGGTCGAGAACACAGTCTATATCATCGTCTTTTGCTCTCCATCCCCGCAATTCCCTCCCTCTCCACATCCCGTTTTCTCTGTGTTTTCTTTTTCGACTTCTCTTTTTGACAGGGACGATCTCTCTCTACTTACGTGATCCTCTACTTTCTTCTTCAGGGTTCGTATATCTCTGTACTGCGCGTAGGGTTGAAACCCTCAGTAATGATCATTACCTCCGGCATAGTGACAAGTGAGCCCGGGGAACTGATGCTACGACTGCAGGAAATGGCCACAGATAACGCTGTCACAGCCATTTTTATATTATGACGAATGGATCATCTTTCTTCCGTTAACTTGGTCCTATTGGGGCGCCAGGATCACAAAAGGGAACGCGGGTGATAGATTTTGTGCAACTGTTTTGCAACTGTTTTTTTCTTCCGGCAAGTACTTCTCTTGCCATCGCATTAGTATGCGCTCGTTAGTTGCAGTGCAAATGAACTCAACATTTTCTTTCTACAGAATTTTCTTTCGAAAAATATTATAAAATATTTAAAACGAATGTGTACATATTTTTGCCAGTTATTAAAGGGCTATGCCATCGTATTTTTAATATAAAAAAAAATTATATATTTTCTTTTAAAAAGTTGAGAAGTTAAAAATTCTTAATGAAAAATTAAAAATTGGGAAGAGAAAGGAGAATATTTCAGATAAATTTATAAAATTATAAATTTATAAATTATAAATTATAAATTAAAATTATAAATTATAAATTTATAAAATTATATTTCAATAAAGATTTCAGCACATTCATAGGACTACCATGCACTTAATAACATTTGTTTTTAATATAGATTGTATGATTTTCCATTTCTTCTACATTTCTTCGTCGCAAGCAGCAATCATAAAGACGAAAGAAAAGAAAATATCCGACTCGATAATGTTCCGTTTCGGATCTCATGGCGCCCCCCGCCGACGCGATGGTCTTTCTCAACCCCTCGCTACGCAGCAATAACGGCACCGGGCAGTCTTTCATATCGTATCGGGGCAGCTCGTCTATGTGGAAATGCGATCACTTAGAACCGGCCTCGAAGTATAATTCGCCTACGTCTACGTAGATCGGCGTGCCGGTCGGTTGCGTCCGTGTGAGCCCGAACAGATCTCGTATATTTTTTATTATTGGTCGATGTAGCCGATCCCCCGGGGGCGAAGGGGGTGGGACGGATTGGCAGCGGGTAGGAGGTTTCGATAGCTGACCACTCGACTGGATGTGGATGCTACTGCTTCCTTCCCTCCTCCCTTGGCTCTTCGTGTGTCCTTTCCCTCAGGTTCCCATTTCCTCCACCATGTTGCAAAAGGAAGCCGTCCGAGTGGACGCGCGATCCTGTGTGGTCGTGTATATTTTTCGCTCGGTATACACTATTCTCCCGTATGTTTGCGCGAGTGCTTCCTCTACATATATATGCGGCACAGTGGACCGCGTATCTCTTAGATCGAGGTCGTTTTATTGAGTGTGGACGGCAGAGAAGCGATTCTCATGTTTTTACATCGAGGCAATTTTTCCATCTCGCCCCGTTGCCTTCAAGAACACGGACTTCGACGTTCCGAGATCGCTGGTCGTCTGGCTCTTACTTTTTCTCCTCTCTCTTTTCAGCGAGTTTCTCCCTTATGCTCTTTCTTTCGGATCAGTCGGTCTCATCAACCGATATCCATTCGTTCTGTACGCGACACGAAATTCGAAGGGACGTCTTAAGTCGACGTCTACAATCAGATTGCCATCACAAGTTTTATGAGTGACAGAATGGATGCGATTAGAATTGATGTTGGACAATATTTAATTAATAAAAAACGACATCATATATTTCGAGCAAAATAGTTTTAAAATTGTACAAATTTGTTAAAATATTTAAGAATTAATATCTAGAATAGTGTATGTAAAGTTTCCAAAATTTTAATGTATTATAAATTTAATTTTATAAATTTAATTTTAAAATGTTTTATTATACTACATTTGAATTAATATGAGTGTGATTGTAATAAAAAATATTGAGATGAAAAAATAACAGAGCAGAGTTGAAATGACTTTGAAAGAAATATAATCAGATATCTCAATGGCAAAAGCACGAATAATTTCGCACTTAGGAAGGTAAGCATTACATTTCCGTCTCCAGCGATATCTTCCGAGTGAAAGATCTTCCGAACACATAGTCAACCAGAGTCGACTTTCTGAAATCTAATCATTCTGAAAGAGACCGCAGTAGTCCTGCGAACATTTGGGGATGAGACGAGCTGCTCGTTTAATTCAATCGTCGTAGTGTGGACTAGCGGACTATCCGTTATTAACTTTAGCCGTAACCACGTAAGAGCCATCGCAGACGTGGTTGTTCTGGGATGGCGTTTCTGGTAAGGGTTGGTTGGTTTACGGACGCGACTCACCGAGAGAGAGTGTATTCTCTTCGAAGAGGAGCGGAATATCCAAAGGTAGTACCTCCATCCGGAAGATTCCTTCGAGAAGACTCCTTCTCCTCAAAGTGGAGCCGCCGGTTGGCTCGCCCCCGCTTTCGGGGGCTGTTCGCCGACGAAGCCCGGGGATTGGTCTAGGACGATAGCTGTCCGTGCTCTCTCTCTCTCTCTCTCTCTCTCTCTCTCTCTCTCTCTCTC
>NW_012130086.1:2458317-2498038 GCF_000143395.1 Atta cephalotes
CCCTCCCTCCCTCTCTTCCTCTTTCTCTTTATCCTTCTCCCCGTAGTGCCTCTCCTCGGTGGCTTGATTATACGTTGACCTAAGAAAATCAACCACCCACTACTACCACCAGCAGCGCCAGCCATACGTCCTCGGCCTTCGTTCTTCTCCGACGGTGGTGGTCCCGCCATCCTTTCGACCATCCAGCCGAGAGAAGCTGCGGCGAACAAGCGAACCAGGTGCCCCGATCCTAACCTTCCTCTTCCATCGACGGGGGTTGCACTCTCGCGATGAGAGAGAAAGAGGGCGAGAGATCAGAGAAGATAAGGGAGAGAAGGAGGGAAAGCGAGCGAAGGGTAACTCATCGCTTATGGATACTGATGACTCGCGCAATGAACTCAGACCGCGCTAAGGGTGGTACCGCTCTGCGGTAAACCCACCGTTCTTCCCTTCTCTTGTCTTCAGCATCCGTATTCCTCTTCTTTGTCGTCGTTTACTTCTCTTCTTTCTGCTCTCGCGGTTATCTCTCCTCGTGTCCCTCTACCCGTCTTTCCCGACCTACGATCTTTCAATAACATTTTTCCTTTTTCTCGGACCAGTTGGGGGAAGATAGTGGAAACTGGGTGCCGTCTTACGTATAGAACATGCAAGAGTTTCATTGCGGCTTGGCGATTGTGTTTCATGGTTATACACAGTAAGGACGCTCGAGTTAATGCCTTTCAAGTGACAGATGGATTTGTTCGTATTTTCCATAATAACATTCGAAACGTAGATTGTTAACGTTGTAAAACATTGAATTTAACAAGTGCTACAGTTAGATTTTTTTTAAGATAGTGAAAATGAATTTCTATCAGAAAATTATTTCTATTTTCATTGGAGTTGCATTATCTCGTTCTTTCAATCTTGCATAAGAAATAGAACAGAAAATATGGAACACTTTGTATATATATTCATACATACTGATATGAGACTATAGTGTACTTTTACCTTCAAAGCACCTTTTGCTTAAACGCCTTGACGCGGCCTTACGTGCACATTAAACGAGCGCGATATGCGCGGAATATCGCCAGGCTAACGAGGCGTTACAAACTGAATAGAGTAGAAATTCTGTCGCGACACCGCCGGAAAAAAGTCCCGGCATCGTTTTTTTCACGTACGTTGCCTCGTATACGTCTTTCCTCCGCCTCTCACGGCTATTCGTTTCTATTACCTCGCGTTAAGGGAGCGCGGCTGGTCGGCTAGTCTCTCGGCCCAGAGGTTAGATTTATTTTCACTTCACGGATATTTTTTTATGGTCCCGCACGCGTTATAGACACTGTTCAGGGTAGTCCTAGAGGGAACAACCTCGCACGCGCCAATCCGCAACGGACGGACTCTCACACACGCGTGCATACGCACTGAATCATACGCTGATGTGCACGTATTATATCGCGTGCGTGTGTGTGAGCGGCCGAGCGGACAGGATCGGTCGTATAATAAACCCATAAACACCCCCGTTGAGAAAAAGTGCGCGGGGTGGTAAGCAGGGGCAAAAGATAGACGAGGCCACCCCTCCCGAAATGATACATAAAATGCCGTGCACACGCTCTGAACGTTAGCCGCGAATACACGCGGCGATATATCGATCGTCGCGTTATCTTCGAAATAATTTTCAAGAGAGTTGAGTTTGTCACTTCGGCAAATTGAGAATATCTTCCTTGTCATTAAGAAGCGTTCATCATTCTTTCTTTTCGGGAAAGGTCAAGTAATCGCATTGTTTATTTGTCATTTCTCCGTCTGTAGATACAAAAAATAAAAATAAAATAAAAATAAATATATTTATTAATGAACTACTACTATCAAAAGCTACTGATTAAAGTAAAAATTAAATGTATTATCTTGGCCTTATTTCTACATGAAAAAAGTGATTTTGCTAAAATATTTAAAAATTTAGCTAAATACAGATGTAAAAATAATTTTGTGGGTTCAAAATAATCGCGTAAAATTCTCAAACTGCTAAAATGTCAAAAATTTTTTGCTACATTGCTTTTATGCTGCATGCTTAAGATTCCTATGTAATTATTTTGATAATTTAACAAGATTATTGTCCAGATAAATTTTTAGATACTTTAGTAAAATGTACTTTAGTACATGATATCAATTTTTTTTAGAAATACAAAAATCATCGAATGAAATTGAAATTCAGATTCTTAATTTATCCGATTCTTATTACCAATTCTGATATCATAATTTGATGAATTTAGACTATAAAATTTATAAGGAATGAATTTTCGTACATCGATAACGTTGACGAGAACGACCTTGCGAGCGAGTTATACGTGCACATTGCAGTGTGCATGCCTGGTATGCAGAACCATATAGACTTGTGCATTGAAAGAGCGACGCGGGAAGGTGAAGAAAAGACAAAAGAAAAAGTCGCAGGTGTGGGAGCGGGAAGAGAGCGATGGGAGAAGGAATTCCTAAGCACCCGGAGCGCAATGCTTACCCGCGGTAACGTTTAAGCATTGCCATAAGTACGAGACCTTAGCGCGCATCAAGGAAACAAACAGCTGGCGCGCGCAATATGAATTAAACATGCTGATTAATAATTAACAAGTTGCCGGCTCCTTGCCCGCGTGCAAGGAGCTCGCGTACCGGTACCGGTGCATAGATGGTGGGTGTTCTCCCCGTCCTTCTCACGTCTTCTCCTATGTGTGTGCAAGCGTCGTGGTCGATTAAATCTTAATATGTTCGACACTTGCGATTAGGCGGTTACTCTCGAGGTATTATATGTCGATTACCGTAAAAAACGTACGTTACGAAAAAGCGACTTCTCGCGCGACATGAAATATGATAACCTATTTTTGTATATAGTTAATTAGTCTCTCGTTTTTACATGATTTTTCCTTTTACAATACAACTTAGTATACACATTCTTATATACCCATATATATTATCAACTCTTATTTGAATGTATCAGTCTCGACATCTTATTGCGATTTGCTTGCGAATTGGAGATAATTTAATGTAAAGTTGCCGAACAGACGAATCAATGAAAGTGTTCGCTTTCGCTTTTTGTTGCCGGATAGTTTCTCGCTTTCTCCACTTTGTGTGCGTAAAAACGATTCAGTACCAAGAAACAAAGACTGGATAGCCGTGTGCCGCATTTAAGATGGAATAGAAGAATTGGATTTAAAATTCCATGATTCTGAATTAATGACGCGAAAGGGGTACGTTTGATCGTTCTCGTGTTTATATCTTGGTGGAGAGGATTCTGTGACAGTGGTACTGCTTTACAGAAATCCGATCAGTCCTTTCTGTAAAGCAAGGAAAAAGTTGGTCTGTGAAGAAGAAGAAGCCGACGAGACAGCGAAGGGTCTGCCGACTCGCTCGCTCGCGCTCGCCTCTTCATGTTTATTAATGTCCCGTACGTCCGCGTTTATCGATTCGCCGTTTCACTCTCGTTCCTCTCGCGAGATAATGATACTGACCTACGCCAGCTGTCGCGTAACCGTGGATTTAAATGGACTTAACAACACCGGCGATAACCGTCGGCAACCATTCAGGCAGCTCTTGACACATTGACTGCATATATTACTGTAAATATCGCTGTCGATGCGATCGATGCGGAGAAATTGAAAGACGGTGAGATGACTGCATTTAAGCAAAAACATGTGATACTGTCAAAGCATCTCACCGACTTTAGCCCAATTTAGATGAACAGAAATTGATTTTGTTAAGATTATAAAAAAAATATATTTTTTTGTATTAAAGTAACTATATTTCATGAGTAAGCAACAATTTATCAATTATTAATTCTCAACTATAGCTATAAAAGCTACTCCTACATTCTAAAGAGTTCTGTTTGAAGTTCAGAATGCAAATAAACCTTCTATCAATTCTGTAAGGATTGATAGAAAAAGAGATTTAAAGTTTTTTTAAAAATTTATAATCTTATAGTGCGAATCGTACAAATTGTACAACCATTTAAAATTTTTATTTCGGGTCTAAATAACCTTTTGCTGTAGTGAAAAGTTAATCAATATATTCATATTCTGTATATTCATATTATGTATATAGTTTCACATGATAAAGTAAAGCTTACTTCAAATTAAACAACAAATAGGATTCCATCATTGACTACTTTGATTTAATCCAATCGTCGAAAAGCTTTAACAATCATTAATAACTCAATGATTCCATTAAAATACCTATATATTGAATTGGACACAGAAACTCCATGAAATATTATTTGGATGGTCTAAGACAACTTATATATCTTTTTGTTGGCATCGGTGCTGACTTGAACCAGAAAGATTTGCGATAACTCGTCCAACAACCCTTCTCGCAGACTCGTTAATATCGAAACGAGAAGCCGCATAATTGCCGCTCGCACCCCAAACAGCTTCAACACTAGGGTGACGACTTCAGGAAGTATACTTATAATTGCGGGAGAGAGGGCAGAGAGATAGCGAAGAAGGACAGGAGGCGGATGGAGAAGCAAGGCAACGAACGACACAAGAGCCGTAATGCTATTGTTGGATTAATTAACGATAAGGCTTCTAATGAGCGACAGGTGAGCGAATAAGTGGGCAAACGACTAAGTATAAGCCGCGTATCACAGTCGTTCAGTACAGTGTATTTGATGCATGACTTATGACGAGGAATATAAATGCGACCTCTTAAGTAGCGCACAATCTTTTCTTCTTAGACGAATTGTAAAAAAGAACTGCATTAATTATTTATTTTTATAAAATCGAGATCTCTTTTAGTCTTCCGTCTTGATTATTTCATGACATTAACTTTCTCGAGTGTGTATTCAAAAATGACGGCACAATTTTCGCGATGGAATAAAGTATTATAACGGAAAATATTAATAATTATCTTGCACATAAAACAGATGAGAAAATATGTACGAGAAAACTGTACGTTGATATTAACGTTAATGGATTCAGCTTAAATCATTACTTAATTATGATGTGCAGAAACAATATGATCTTCATAGGGCTAAGCTTCATTCAACTGTAATTATATTCTCCAATTGTCTTCTCGTTTACATCAAATTACATCGATACTAACAGTCGAGTAACGTCGTACCGTTTCTTTTTCTTTCTCAATTGTCCCGACGGGCATAGTCTGGGTCGATTTTGTCGTCGTATATCCCAACGAAATTATGCAGTTACTTTTATGCAACGTGACATTACAGGAGACGTCAGACAAAAACAAAATAATGGCTGGCGTCGCAGCGGTGTACGCGCTTATGGTGCGTACGAGCGACCGCGGTCGTTGGGCAGACACCTTAAGAGTTCCGGAGAGTCACGTCCTGTGAATTGTGGGCCACGTGACAGAGGCGTGAAGCGTGATCGAGGTGCGACGCGATGGAACAATGCCATCGGGACTCTTCGAGGAGGAATGCCGGTATGCCGCGCCCATCTTTTCACAATCTGCCTCGCTTGTTTGCTCGTTCGCGAGTTCTGAGCAACGCGAAGCGACAAACGGTTGATAATCGGGACAAAGTTGCGATGGAATCGATGCTTTAAATCGATCGCGAGAGTGACTCGGAGTCATCGCGAAGTTTTACCGTTTCGTATCTTGGCGAGGCCGGCGCCTAACGGGACTGAAAATTTCCACGCGTTCAACTTTCAGCTTGCCAGCGGCGGACTCGAAACTTGTCGCCGCCGTCGTCATTGTCATTTGTGTTTTGCTATGAGATACTGATAGGAATTGTGTTTTATGATGAGTATATGAAAAACAGATAATAATATATGATAAAATCTCAACTACAATATTTCAGAACAAACCATTAATTTTTTACAATAAAAAAAGAATAATAAAAAAATGTGGAAAAATTAAAA
This sequence comes from Atta cephalotes, assembly GCF_000143395.1. Classification (NCBI taxonomy): domain Eukaryota; kingdom Metazoa; phylum Arthropoda; class Insecta; order Hymenoptera; family Formicidae; genus Atta; species Atta cephalotes. The sequence goes on from NW_012130086.1 coordinate 2,464,131, forward strand.
AAACGAAATATTGATTTTATCTAATAAAGCTACATTCTCTCTTTAAAAAGACTTCTTTGAGGATTATTTATTTTATCAACAAAGGTTGTTAATTGTTAGTATGTGAAAGTTAGTCTGTCTATAATGTAAATCGTAAACCACGCACATTTACGGCGTCATTAACTCCTAACGGGATCAAGAATTTCTATGCGGAATCTGATAGTCGATGATGTTCAAAATGCTGCAGAGCATAAATAGGGTTTTAAGCAATACACGGAAAAAATATGTTGTGAACAGTATTAGTCAATAGCAGTTTAATTGAAAATAAACTTGTTAATGCAATGACAATATTAATGAAACATTTTATTAAAACAAGGACGTGATAATCATTTTATTAATATTGTTATTGAATTAACAAGATTATTTTCAATTAGACTATTGTCAATTAATACTGTTAACATCGTTTTTTTTCTGTGTATTTATATATATATATATATATGGTCGTCATACCTTCCTTAATCATTATTCCTTAATGAAACTAATCATCAACTATTTCTTAATCATCGACGATTTCTATAAGAGAATTTCTTTTACACGTATGATAGAATTTGCTCTTTTGTTTTCGAATTTTCTTCAGTCAAACACGAAGCAAAGACAGACTCAACTAATTTTTAGATGTTCAAAAATAATTACAATTCTTTATTTTTATATTTATGTATTAATAATCAAATAAATCTCTTTATGTTATAGAACTTTATATTATAGAAATGACAATTTAAAATCCGATAATTATTATATTTAACGCTAAGCACAGTACAAATTTTTATTGTCCTTTACATCTGTTAGCTTCATTTTTATGTTTTTCTAATATTTCCAGTTTCAGGGAGCGTACGTTCGTTTATTTTAGTACATAAGATATCACAATGATGAACGGAATTATTTTTTCATCCGCCTTTCGTACACTGTAAGTCGTAATCGAAAATTATCGAATCAAATTCGTCGAGCATCAAACCGATCTACTGATATCTCTTTTTTAATGAAGCCATTCATCCTCGACATGTAGATAATCCGATATAGAACTGTCGATAGATAGTCCATTTTCCAGCGCCATAATAGATCGTGACCGATCACCGCGGGCTGTAAAGCGGGAATAAAACTGTTTATACGCGTTGCGGTAAATAGGTACCGGTCGTGTCACGCGTGCTATAAGAATGCGATAAGATGCGTGACACTGTCGTCCCGTTTGCAGGCAGTACAAAATTCGTCTCGTTGGTGTTCCGTTCCATTCTGAGGGACTTTGCCATTGTGTCGACTCAATGCTCAATGATACCATACTTGAAGGAGAGCCTCAGGCCAGTCTTGTGACCTTATTCCACTAAAAAATATGCGACATGCATGTTAAATGAGTGTTAATCGCGCTGTATTCTTCGATAGCTCGTCAGTTCTCGTCCAAGCTATTTAATGTCCCTATTTTTGCGAATTTTACATGAAAATCATTTCTGGTTTTAGTCTTAAATGAGTATAAATTCTAATCTACATGCCACCTACATATGTGGAAAATTGGTTCACACTCACATGGCATACATTTATCTAACAATTATTTGCAATGATTACAGTTACTAATTACTGTAGTAACTAGTATGTACTATCATAATTAAAGTGCTACGAACATAATAATCGCGATTAAGCTTACCAAGTGATATTCTCACGGGAACAATCGCACGTCTTACAGCCATGAATACATTAACCTAATCTTTTTTTCCGAAAATGACTAAAAATAAAAGCCTCAGATGTTTTTGAAGACGATCTTTTTAACCTAGAGACAAAGTTAAATCAGATTTCATTATATGTGTGGTTTTCATTTTATTTTTTTTATTCTTTATTCAAAATTTCGAGTTAGCAATGTCAAAATAATTTTTCTCATATCAAATAACTGATGACGTTTCGTCGGGCATCGGGACAATAAAGATTATCTCGATAGTCGAGGGTGCAAGAATGGGTGTTACCTCGTTACACGGTACCCCGATATACTTACTTACACAATCGCTCGCACGTTCCCTCAAACGTATATACAGATACACACATGAGAGGGAGTATATGGTCTTATTATCGCGCCGGTGCAATTAAAGAAGGAAGCCTAGAAATTAGCGAGTGGCGGACGTAGGTAAGTATAGAGTTCGTGGTACGAGCCAGTGGCACCGACCACGAGAACCAAGGGGGATGGCTCGTTGAGTCTACGAGGAAGAAAAGAGTGGAAAAGAGAGAACGAAGTTAGATTGCGAGCGAAAGAGCGAGGAAGAACAAAGCTCCTGAATATGCATGGGCCAAACGGAACGGGACGAGGACGAGATAAGGGCCGACTTATTTTTCCTGCCTTTCATTTTGTACCATCCTTATTTTATTTTGGCGCTAACTGCTACCGCTACGCCATCGGAGATGGTCCCTGTTCCTTCCTTTCCCTCGAACTCGCGCAAAACCATCGTGTAACTTGAAATTTTCTCATCGTTATTTAATATCATTCAATTTTATCTGAAAGTGTCGAAAAAGCGGCTATCGCGAAATGGCATGTTAAAATTTTTCAACACGTAATCGTCGCTGTAAAAAGAAAATCTGCATGAGAGAAGAATTGCTTAAATTTTATAGCAGGTATATAATTACGAAAGTTGTAAAAATCACATAAACCCGACAATTTAAATTTTTCGATCGCGCGCTTGGAACGTTGTTATTTTAAACATTGTGTTTAATTATCATTTATCATCTTATCTTACATACAAATAAATCTGTATGTGTCTTAAAAGGTAAATTATAAACAAATTAAAATTATGAAAGAATTGTATGAGTTAAATGCATATATAAGTGGATATTTTTCAATTTTATAATTTCATGATGAAAACTTAAAATAATTTATATAAGAAATGTTCATTATTTCTTGACAATAAAAATTCAAAAAATGCCTTTTTAAAAATACTTAATTAAAAGGAGTTTGTGATTCAACGGATATTTCTCTGGAACATCCTGAACAATTATTCCCGACAAGTTCCGAGGGCGGACTAGAGTAAATGTTGGGGCGGGAAGAACACTAATAGGGCATTAAATAAAAATATTCATTAGCGACTGAAACTCTGGGTATCCCGGACCACAGTTTATTGCTTTATAGAGCTTAATTGACCACGTCGAGACATTTACTTTACAATTTATTTATTAAAAGCAATAGATTTTTTTCTTTTTATTTGACTTTCATAGTGATATCAATTTTACCAGTTAGTGAGCTGTCATAATCAATTAAAAAATTCGCACATATAACTCTGACTCCATTTTTGTCATGAAGTTTTTTAACTAGAAAAAAAATTGAATTTGACACTAAAATTTAATTTAAAAAATGAATGGAGTAAATCCTTTTAAATATGCAGCTGGTTTTATTTTTGCGATTAAACGTGCTTAAATTGAAAAATGCATAATATTCGATAATCTAATACATTTATGCAACGTTTTTACATATTGCGACACATACGTTCAGAAAATCGACCGTGTTTTGATCCACCACGTGCTGCATCACATTAACTTTCGACCTATGCAGACCTAGGAGTACATGTGATAGCACCAGTAACAGTCACACGTTTCGAGAGGGCAGGTTGACGGAAAGGCCGACAAGCGGATATTCCGAAAATTGCGATTAGTATGCGCCTTGTCGTGTCGCGATGCGCTCTGCGGGCTGTCCTCAACGCGTCACGACAAGCGTTGCGCCTAACAGAACTCACTTCCTCTTTCCCGCGATGGCCGATCGGAGAAAAAAGGAATCATGAATATGTATTGGGCGGACCCCGGGTACAACCGTTTGTTGTCGGCGTTTCGCACCCGGCCATCCGGGGCCCCGAGGGCCCCGAGGATCGTCGAGGTCATTCGGCATTCTCAACCGTATGGCCCATGATAAATAAGATTGCAATTACGAATGCATACCGCTGCCTAGCTCACTCACCTGCCTAACCGTATTTAGTATTACAATTGAAGGGGGTTGGACTGAATAATCGGTTTGCGACATGTTGAATAGATTCTAAGATAACTGTGTAATTGGTACTGAATGACCTCGCGTTATGGAGGAGCTTCGGGTAGCTCGTGTGTTTATTTTTGCATAATGCATTCTGTGTCGAAGATGCGGGAAGTTGTGCGGTCAAACGAATTTTCGAAGGTCAATTAGTATGGTTTCCAGCGGCAAATGCGTCTACATGATGTACCGGTCCACCTGCTCGTTGACTTATGGCATTGGGTAATCCTGAGGGGATAATATCAGTATAAAGGCACGCTACTTGTATATATCAGATAATGTAAGAATATTTTTTAAATTTTCGTTGGGGGTAGAATTGCAATGATAATGTTCACAAAAAGGCTTTTACACGCTCACCTGCTTCGATAATATTTAGTATAATCGTGCTGCATAATATTCGACGATGAAAAATAATTTTAATTACCTTAAAACTAGATAAAATAACAATTTTATCTATCGCAATCACTTTTTTAAAAGCACGTATAGAGAGAATATCTGTAAAGGAATTAAATTTATAATGTATTTGAAGTCTAGTAAGTGAAAAAAGTTCACATAAATTTATGTCTAAAAATAATTTATTAATAAATTATAAGTGTTCCAAGATTTACAAACAGAATACATTTATTACTATTTCTACAGTGTAACAGTAGTACAGTAGGAATATTTGAAAGTCTTTATTCATCGAATGGATTTTAATTATTCATTGTAACAAATGCTTAGAATAGTTATCAGTAAATATTAAATAAATGTAAATGTTTAAAAATTCTTTCTTTTTTAAAGGAATACAGACTACCATTTGTCGAACTAATAATTGTAAAACTTTTTTCGAATATTCTTACTGTACTAAAAATGGTAATATATATCTACATTTTATTTGTAAATGTTTATATTTTTTACTAAAGCATTTTCAAATATAAATTTATATGAATTTTTTCTACTCAACTTCATTAGTACACTGTATAACTTTGGTTTTAATATTTGTGGACACCCTGTTGTATGTTGATTCTCGCTCGTTAAAACTTTGTTACTAATAATGTAATGTCGTCGTATAAAAGTGTTCGTATGAGGGTAATTACAGATAAAATAAATGCAATTGAATAGCAATAACAGGACAATTCTGTGAAATTATTAACCATTATTATAGAGCTATATAAAGTTCCACCAGTAAGGAATGCACTGCACGTTCAAGTTTTATTAATGATATGATTATCTGACAAGGTAACTTAGCTTCGTCATTGCCATTAGCGCGTATTGATAAATGTTTGCCTGACTTTAATCTTCACAAACTACTTGCAAAATAATGGTAATTATAGTGCTGGTAGGATATAAATAAAACAAAGTTTTTAAACGAAAAAAAAAATGTTTTGTAATTATTACAATAGTAAATTCAAATCAGTAAATACAGTTTTATTAATGCGATTGTATTTTTTAAACATTGACATTTGAAAGGTATGCAGAGAATAATTGTTTTAATTTAAATATATCCATCAACATTAACTAATAACTCTATTTCGTGGTAGGTTTATTATGCTGCTCATCGTAAATAATTATCTTATAGATCTTCTTAGCGAGTGATTACTCCGTTGAGAAACGGAGCGAAGTGCTCGCTTTGCGTAAGCTTCGGGAATAGAGTAGGGTAGAGAGGAGGCGAAATTCAGCACGAGAAAGGTTAGCCAGCAGCACCCCTTCGCTAGTCGCTGCGTTGCGGCAGGAAGGAAACGCGAAATAAATATAGCGAGGCGTAGTGGCGAGCTTGGGAGCGGCATGCGGCGAGGAACGGCGGGCGGAGTCCGCACCGGGGACTGGAACTGGAACTGGACGGCAGTCCGGCCAGAAAGATACATATTTTTAAATATTTTAGTCACGGTCCGCAATCGCCTCGTCACGCAGCCTTGCCACCTACTGCCTGCTACCCATTACGTACCTACTACTTACCAGGTACGTGCCTGGGCATCGCCGCGGGTACACCGCGCGTTTCTGGCTTCCTCGTAACCCGTTGCCGTTTTCTCTCTATCCCTTTCTTTCTTTCTCTCTCTTTCCTTTGTAACTATTTGGTGTACTATGGCGCGCAACACGCGAGCTCTCTGTTCGCCAGCCGGCGTGTGCGTACATTTCGCGTGTGTATCGCTGTATCGCTCGCACGGCTCCACGTCTACGGGAGAGCTTTTACTGGTCGAAACGCTTCGACTGCGTTGGGAAATGTAACTGCCGCAACCGTCTACCATCGTTGCAATGTCATCTTGATGGCTGATGTTGAAGATGACGACAGTACTTTACACAGTTCCCTGATAAATTTCCGAATCTCATTATGAATGTTTGATATGGAAAAAAAAGATCAAGTTTGATAAAAATAAATGCACTATAAAAGTACACAAATGTTAAATGTTTTTTATTATTATTTTTTTTTAAACTGAAAAACTTGTGAAATAGATATTCTTCATTTGTTGAATTATTCGATAGCAATGTTTAATAAGATAATTTCTTAATATTACCAGATTAGAAACTATATTAATTCAAATGAAAAATTTTTAGAATTATTTTTATTAAAATAAAAATCGAATGCTACACGAAGATTGACGCGTCTTTATGAACGTTCTTATCTATCTATTAAGTGATCATATTGCGCATATATCGCATCCTTTTATCTGATTTTTTAATACTCGTAACAAAGTAGTGTCACGCTATTTCACTTTGTGAATGAATTTTGTGAACGAAATTATATATGATATATATTTGGATAATTTTTATACTGTACATGCATGTTACATTATCCGTATTTCGTTTTTAATAGAATACCAAATGTTCTCGAGTCGTCATCTTGACCGGACATCATGCGTTCAAGGCTTCAGGCACGGAAACGCGATTCTTTTGTCTTACCGCTCTGCTGAGTGCTGTTTGTGCACATCAGCTTTTTTATCTTCATTAGATAGAACATCAAGAAAGAGAGAGTTACCATTTTATTTAATGAGATTACGATATACATTGTTAATTCTGAATAAAGCGTAAATAATAGAAAATCACTTATAATATCAATATATTAGATGTAAATGTTAATACTTTAGAGTACAGACATTGGCGTCTATAATTGACATATTACGTTTTCTATTAACTATAATTCTTTACATTGAACAAAGTAATTTCTCGCGAACGTTAACGGAACTCGGAGACGGTTCCTGAGATCTCAGCAAGCTTAACGAGGATCATCGCGAAAGATCAAGGAAAGGATGAGGAAAAGGTTTTCATGGGTGGAAAGTGAAAATCCTCGCTAAGGTGGAAGCGGATTCGTTCTTAAGTACGCGGGATCTCGCGCGGATTCGAGAAGCTCGGCGACTAGAAAGAGCGGTGGCCTGACACGAATTTAACGAGTAGACGCGTCATTAAGGGGGTGTTGGGTACGGGGCTATAAGCCGAATGGGTGGGGGCCGTGCGGGGGCGAATGGTTACGGGCAGGGTGTAGCAAGCTGCGGTGGAAATGAAGGCACACCGTGCCTGGAAAAATGCGAACCTCCATCTCCCCGCATACATTTCCATATATCAACCCATCCAGCTATGCTTGGTGAGAGCGCGACGGCGCTCGCTCGACGGCGCGGGCGAGCGAGACGCGACGAGCGAAGGAGAGCCTGTGGATAAGGGGGACCAACGGAATAAATCCAACTAATTAGACGAGAAAAACCGCGGATTAATTACCCGTCGCCTTTGCCTCTTCCTACCGGCCGTCTCTTCACCATCCTTCTCCCGACTCTTGCACCCTTCCGGCTGGCCGAGCGCGGTAAACAATTTTTCATTCCGCGTTCGGCGTAGCGTTTCGTCCCTCCGGTCTTGTACATCGGACTTTTGCGGTCGTTATTTAAAGTTTCTGAGACGTTGTACGAACAATTATAATCAATTGTGTTTAAATGCAAACTATATTTTCTAAATCTCTGATAGGATTCTTTATATTTAAATAGTATATTAATACGTAAGAGAATATTTTAATACGTCAACAACTTTAGCCTAATTGCTAAAGAATCTATTTTTGTTTTTCCCTTTGTATACGCTGATTTGCCGAATAAAAGATTCGCATTGCCCTCTCTCGCAAGGCAAATACTGGAACGAAAGTAAAAGTACGAGGACGACAGAAACGTGAAGATTACCGGGGAGTCTTTACAGCGCATATACAATTGTATACATACATACATACATACATACATACATACACAAATGCACACACCACCGCCGTGTGAAGCTACGGAAGCTTTCTCGCGATGCGGAATGTTTGCGAGCCGTTCGAAAGCTCTCAGGTTCCAACGAGTCCGTACCGAAAGAGGGTGATGGAAACGGAAGGATAGAAGGCTGAAATGCAGATTTCGCGCGACTCTTGAACCTGGAAAGCACCTCAGTCCCCTTGCTCCCACACTCTCCTCCTCTTTCCTCTTTCCTTACTCCACCCTTACTACTACTACGATTCACCTTTTCCCTATTCTCGACCTTTGGCATCCACCGTTTCTCATCCTCTCATGTCTTTCATGCCTCTTGCTGTGGCCCTACTTCTCATCCCCTCCGATTTACTTAGCGCTTAGACTCACTTTAGGGCTTCTAGGGTATCGTCCAAAAGGATATCCATTGGTGACCGATTGTTTGGATTTCACTGAATACAGAAGTGTTTATTTGACATTATGACTACGCATAGCGTAGGCTGTTGATAACATGCTGTATGATATTAATTAATTTTTTTCATTAATATAAAAAACAAGTTATTTAGCATAAATCAATGCGGCAGTTTAATCAATTTTATAGTTTGAACCATATTTCATATTGCGTTCTCTTTGTATCTCTAATAAATTTTATGAATATGTGTACGTTGCACATACTCTATGTTCTGATATAATCAAAATTTTTCCATACGTTTCGACTTCATAAATTCTCGAAGGAGACATTAAAATACGGGTCCCTTTCCACTCTCGCGAGATTGTCTTAGGCGTCATAAATTCACCCCGAGATTTCTGTCAAACTATGCCGGAGGACAGAGCCTGGCGCATCCTGCGCGTTTTCCCGGATATATCTGAGAGTCTAATAATTCATTTTATGGAAATATCGCCAACCGGGAAAGCTCGGTTAGAGAACGCCGCGCGTTCGGTGGCGAGAACACCGGGGGGAACGCCGTGACACGACCGGAGGACAGCATATTTTCCCCGAAATTTAGCGTGGCCGATTTCGAGCCAATAAATCAAACTGACCAGTTCCGGAGAACTGCCCGGTCCGGATCTCCATATCGAAATTCCTTAGCATATAGAGTGCAAGCTTGCGTAACCCCTCGGACTTTGTTACTTTGGACCGAAAGAGATGTTAGTCGCCCTGTCTGCTTCTTCAGTGAGTATCCCTTGCGACTCGCGGGGATGATGGTGATCCACCAGAGGTTGGGCTTGTTTTATGAGGCGAGTTCTGTATGGAGATGGTTGGCAGCAGCGACGGCGGCGGCAACGGCGGTGGCTGGTTGACTGAATAAAAATTACGGAATATGTTGCATATAAAGTAAGTGAAAAACAGACCGAGATGATGAATTACCGCGGGAACAAGAGGGGGTAGTGAAGATAACGCCCAGCGCCATCGATCACCGGCCATGGCCAGCAATGACGCGACCTCTTTTCTCCTCGCCTCGCCGACTGCCGCCTCCCCATGTCGCGAAGGAGACTATCGTCTACTTCCTTCTCACCCGATCTCTCACCCGATACACAGAGAGGATCTATCAATTTCTTACTTCCTGCCAGAAGCTAACACATCGCGGGTTTAAATGACGCGCGGTTAAACAAAGAGCTCCTGTACTTCGCGTTATTAATGGTAGCTTTGCCTGAAGAGCCTTCGTGAATTTATTTCAAAAATATTAAAGAGAAAATTATTTTTCTAGGGAATATTAAGCGTGTAATATTTATCTTTAAATAGCATATTAATGCTTATGAATTCTCTAGTAATAATGACCGCGCTTTTCTCAAATAAGATATGAATCGGATAATAAGATACAATTTTATTAACGAATATGAATATTGCATTTCTGAGACTGGTTTTGCGATAACAGAGATTAAGGAATTTCTACACATTAATTCGTGGTGTGCGAGCACGTGCACGATCCCGATGTCTTAGACTATATCAGATAGGTCAGCTTTCGTTTCGGCCTTTTTCCGGTGATAGGCGACGCTCGGCGTGACGGTTACAGTCACGGTCTTCCTCTCGCTTTCTCTTTCCCGTGTCATCCTTGGCAATCCACCCCGTCTGCCGGCCTGTAAAAGCATCTGACGCGCTGTCCCAGCAGGCCTCCTGGGCTCTTTAGATCGTATCACGGAGGTCACGGTGCTTATATGCCGGCCGCTAACATATTTTTAAGTACCGACGATAGCGTCTACCGGACACGGCCAGCGCGCGCAAAACGATATAGCTTGACGACAACAACGACCGGTAGGCATATACGCGAGGAGTAAGAGCGTGGTCGTGGATGCGCGTTTATCATGCGAAAGAGATAGAGCTGGAGGAAGAGAGAAGCCGTATAAGCCGAACGCGCGTGGGTACTTGTTACTTGTGCCTGTTATTCAGGAGAATGGCACCTGTCGCGCAAGGTGTGCTTCCAAACTTTTTCCATCCTTACGATGATACACTCGATGAAAAGAAACGGATAATTATATAATTGATGATATCGAGGAAAATTGTGTTTCTATTCGAAACACATCGTTGGTCATGGTAGATCTGCTTAATAGAATCGAAACAATATAATGAAAAGAAGAAAAATATTTTTATACAATATTCTTCTTCTCCATATTGGAAAAGAAATGATCTCTTAATTAACAAAATTAGACTTAAAGGTCAGTATTCATAATTTGTTCTTATTTTAAGATCGTCTTAAATATTCTAAGTACAATCTTGAGATGCTAATATGGCTTTGGCTTATAACATTTTAAGACTGCACTTAAGATGATCTTAAATATAAAAGCTGACCATGAATGATATTAGCCTAAGCATTGTTTAAAATATCAACTTTTTTGATTGAAAAGATAAATTGTCTCTTACATTAAAGTCAATGGCCATGTTCAAGTTAATCAAAGCTGCTAGTTTATTTGCCGAGCAACTGAATGTGATTAATTGAATTTATGAGTAAGTACCAATGTTTAACTCTACAGCGAGCAAACTAATTGCTTTGTCGACTTCAACACGCCTCTTGTTGAAGTAGCAAAGCCATCGTATGAGAATGAATTTCATTAAATTTAATATAAGATTTTTGCAATCGCTAGTGTTGAAACGTTCGTGCGATCAGACGAAAGGTGGATATCTCTCGTGTATAGTCGCGTACGTGTAAGTTTGGCGTCCAGTGCAGGTGAAGGCTTGCCGCGCGCGCTTGGAGCAGGTGGACCAACGATCTTCGGGGCCAGCACGGCCCACGAACCAACACGGCTGACCTCGGACACCGGAGCGGCAATCGGAGAGATCCGGACAAGACTCCTCTTGCAGCTGCGCTTTATCGTTTCGTGTGTATGCGTACCGATATGTACAAAGGCCGATGCATCACTCAACACCGATACAGCGTGATTAACAGCTGTATCTCGTTAAATCAATCTCATCACTTTCCTTCATCAATTTCCTTGATATTCAATGCTAGATATTTCCGCGTATTTCGAAATACTTTTGAAGTTCCGGCTACTTTCTTTACGTTAATCTTTATAATAATCTTATATTTTTTATACATGGACTAATCCTTACCGTTATTTTATATGTATTATACAATGAATGTCTTAAATCAAGTTTTCTAAATATTTATGATAATAATTTTCATGTGTTTGATACACTCTAAAAAAATACGGTATCTATATAATTCTCACTACATTAGTGTTAACACCAATATGATATGATTTAACACCATCTTAAATTTATATCATGATGATATTGGTATAAATATACATGATACCAGAGATTTGAAACCCACCTTATATTAATATTGACTAATACAGTGAAAATTATATAGATACCGTATGAATTAAATCTACACCAGAGGTATTAAATCCACATCAATATTTTTTTAGATGATATTAAAAAATATACAGAATGACATTATCAATTAATTGAATTTCAACACTTCCTTTAGTTTCTTTAATGGAGTCGTAGTAGGTCTTTAATAGAATCGATTGTATTTTTTTAAATATACAATTGTAATACTTCTAAATATTCGTTTGCGATTGAAAACTGTGCTTCCTCTATTTTAAGATTCATTATCCAATGTCGTTGTCATGGTGAGTGCGGGATAAACTCGCAGAGAAAAGCTCACTTTGGTTGTGTTACCGCGAGATCCGTCGTCTAGGACACCGGCCTCAGGATAAGGTCCTGCGAGCTTTCCCGAGATCCCTACATTACCACGTGGGTATGCGCATCCACAGGGTGGGCGGAGGAGGGTTTTGACATCGAGGATGCAAACCCCCGAGAGGCAAGTAGATCCCTGCATTGGGCGAAGCTCTGTTCCTCTCTCTGAGCGAGAGCTTTCGCGGTAAAGCGCGGCGCTCCGCAGCCTGCGGCGACTTCCGGCAGCTGGCCTCTCTACAGGCTTTTCCCGGAACTAGAGTTCCGGTGAGAACTTGCGGTACATTGCGACATGGTGCAAGGGTGATCCCTTCTTTATCGGCGTCCTCGGAAACATTGGCTCGTCTTCGTCTTCTTTTAATTTTTTTTGCACTAATAGACAAGAACCTAAGATGTTCGGAAAGACGGTTATAAAGCAGGAGACGAAGGAGTCGTCGACCGTGCGTCATAAGAAGATATTGCGCGAGATACACGGGCGCACTGTCACGGCTGGCGCACTGCGCGATCTAACGCGGCGGCAACGTGTGCCGCTGTCATACCAATTAATCGCCGGGAGATTCTTATCGCCATGGGATGTTTTCAGTCACGGGCTTCAGTCCTCCTCTCTTTGTTTCTCTTTCCATTCTTCGTACTCTCCTTTCTACTCAACATCGCTGTCTGTGTCCGTGCCGTGTACGCCTCTCGATCTTAATTTATGAAAATCGCGTAACGCGGTCGTTTGAAGAAATTGGCTGCTTTGGGAAACTACGACTGTGGTATTGGTGGCGGAAGTTCTTTCAGATACCTGTGCGCGCAGCAAGTTCACCGCTCGATAGCTCGCGGATCGATTTGGTGTCATAACCACGTCCGCTGCTGCGACGTGACGATGGCTTCGCTAAGCGATATACCGAGAGTCGCTTTAGTAAGAAAAATATCGCTTTCATATTTCACGGAGTTTTGTTTCTCTCGCTTTCTTATTTCATACTACAACGAAAATTATGTACAGTAGACAAACGAAACAAATTAACCTCTGACAATCATTGTAAATTTAAAGATATGAGATGAATTATCAATTAATTATATCCCGTATTTGTAAAATAATAATCCTACAATTCGAGAAAGGAGTCTTTTAGTCGGTATTTATAGTCTTTTTATTTTAAAACTATCTTAAGTAATGTTTTAGAAGATGCCAATATGGCTCTAATTGATTTATGACATTTTAAGACCACTTAAACAGTCTTAAATATAAAAACTGATTATAAATACTGAACATAGCTATGACTGAAACTTATTAATAAGTGAAAAAAATCTAAATCTAGAAAGTGAAATTAATACGCAAGACAAGGTCAATCGCATAACATAAATATTAGATTGTAATACTGGAATTAAAGCTGATATTTTCATAGTCGATTTCGAACCGTCTTAAGATATTGTAAGCCAATATGTCACACAAAGTCGCAAACATCTTAAGATATTACTTAAGACGATTTTAAAATAAGAATTAATTATGAATATGGTCTAAAGCCTTCAAATTCATGATGTTAAGAATCTGTTTGAGATTTCAGATAGAGAAAGAATTAATCGAATTACGTTTAAATAATTGGTTAAATAATTGGACCGAAATGTAATTTATTAATTCTTTTTTTATTCGACATCTCGAACTGATTTCTGATATTGTGAACAAGACTTAAAATTTAATATTAGAAAATATTTGGGAAGAGAGGAAGAGAGAAGAAAGAGAGTTTCATGGCTGCTCCTTTTATTTCGGCGGCTGATGCCGACGTATTGCCATATCGTCCGATCCATGGGAACGTCGTTTTGTATTCCGCGTAAGTACCGAGAGTCGACCTCGCGGTGTGTGAATGAAATTCAAGGCGGGTCGTCGGTCAGTCCGGTAGGTCGGGCGGGATCTCGCTTGTCCTTGTCCCGTTGTTGCATGTCATCGAGGACGTGGATCGACGCGGGCAAAGAATGATACGTGCGCGTGTGCGGGATGCGAGAGAACGTGGGAAGATCGCGCGAGAAAAATCGGTCGACTATTGCGACGATAGGATTCGTATGATGTCTCGATGAGACGACGGTGAAGCTTCACGACGAAGTCGTTCCCACATATTTTCTTTGGAACTCCTGCGAACAGTGATCTTCATAGTGAAGCATAAATGAGAATATTATGAAACTATAAATACTATGAAAGGAAATGCAAAGAGTTGATGGTTTTTTATTTCAATCATTAATTTATTAATAAGTTTAAAGAGAAAACAAAATTTCTATTTTTTTTAAACATCGATACGTTTAAGAGAATTCATCTCCATCGCGAACTTTGCAATTAGTTTTCTGCAATTAGTTCTCTTTGTTTTTCCGCGCTTGATCAAGTCATGATTTTGGTGAACTTTCGTAAAGTGGATGATGCCTGTAGGGATGCAGGATATTGCGGGAGATAAGCTAGAACCGGATATGGGGAAAACGCGCGATAGATGCGTTTTGGTTCGCATAGACAGCCACTGCGGAGCTGATGGCAGTAGAGAAAACGAGGACGGTGAAAGAGAGGAAGCGAGAACGAGCCGTGTAACCGGAGGGAAACAGAAATAGAAGCGGCGGATGGATGGAAGAGGAGCGAGGGAGAGAGCATCTCGCGAACAAGAGGAAGCAGCGAGTGATTGATTTTTGTCGTGGCTTTGCCCAACGCTATCCGCTATATCCGCGATTGTGCGGACCCGCAGGGGACTCCCAGCAGTAGCAGCAGCAGCAGCGGCAGCAACGGCAGCGGCTTCGTGCGGTGAAGCGACGACGGCGGGCGCCGCGACGCCGTCCACCGATTGGCGGTTGCCGTCCCCAGGGGGCGGCGCTAATCACCAGACCGTGCAGCACCGTGAGTCTCTACTGCACTCGCCTCGAAAGCACTCTACCGTGCATCGGTGCCTCCGATGTATGCATACCTACCCACCGTATATGCATGTATATATGGATATATATAATACATGGATATATATGAACGTATAAGCGACTATACTAACACGTATATATTTCATGTATGCGTATGAGTCGCATGTTCACTCACGTATGTATACGCGTATGCGCGAAAACGAGAGCGCACGCGAGTGAGCGATGTCCCCTCGCGCGTTAGAGCTCGCGAGAGAGCACATCGTGGAGTCAGGAACAGGATGTAAAGCGACGACTATGACGACGGGAAATGGAATCGCGCGGTGATCCCTTTGTTCCCAAGCTGGAACGAGAGGGAAAGAACCACGTAGATGGATGACGGATAACTTTGCCGGGATAAATAAAAATGATGGAAGGAGCTCTAAGTACGCGTTTGTCCGATTCCCAAGTTCAATCGAGATGAAGAAAAAACGAGGAAGATATCGATAGACGCGACACGAACATGTTACATCTAGCGTTAAATGCATTAGTTAGAAATCGAATCATCTATGATATAGCATAGATCATTCCAACAATATTGCAGCAACATTACAAGCTGCAATGTTGCTGCAAGCTTCTGTGTTGTGAACTCGCAAAGTTGAATTGGATAAGGCAGGTTAAAAAAACGGCTGTAAAAACATGACGGATATGCGGTCTGAAAACTGTCGGATCTAACGTCTAATCGCTACGTAAAACGTAGGAACAACATTTCCGTTAAATGAAGTTCATATTAAGAATTCGATGACTTTTTGAGAAAAACCTTGAATATTTTCAGTTATCGGGCATTTGAGACTACAAATTTTTAATTAGTATGATTATTGCATATTGTATCATTTGTTTATTTTCTAGTAATAATGTATTATTTATTAAAAGATATAGTAATTTATTCATTAAAGAATAAATTCTCTAAAACTAACTAATATCATTTCCTTAACATCAAAAGTGTCCATTACAAGACAATTACAAAAATACAATATGATTTTTTAGTTATTACTATGAATTATCTATCAATCATTAAAAATAAATTTATTTAAAAAATTATCAAAATCGTCATCACACTTAAAAATGAGTGGTTAAAAAAAAATTGTTAAAATTAAAGAAGAATGAAATGAAAAATAACAAAGATGACATTTATGCTTTGATCCTATATTCTTTTTGCCACAATGTTATTTGATTAATCAGTGATTTTCTGTTGAAAAAATAGTTTTTCGTTTTCTCGGAAATTTGATTTTTTGAGTTGTGTCATTTTTGAAGTAAAAGAGCGATATATATAAACTAAAATACAACAAATTGAATGAAATTATTTCAACTATCTTTGCATAATTGCGTAAGATTCATAGTACATAGTACATAGTACGTGAGATAGTACATAGTATATTTTCATAAATTTTCTTGCTGAAATATTGTACAAAGTTTATATTTTTCTTTTACTTTCGCTGAAAATATATATATTTATGTATATTTTCAATAATAATATGAATTGAGTAATAATCCATAAGATTCCACATATATTTCGTGACGTATAGCTTTAACTTTGGCATTTATCAGTATGCAAACTACCTCAGATTAAATAAGCCCATACAAATAGATCTCTTCCCTTGCATTTGAAAATAAATCTACTAAAGCTAATTGAAGTTGCTCGATACTTATTCGCACTATGGCGCAAATGAGAAAAAGTCATCATAGGGTTCGAGTTCGACGCGCCGTTGCCGACCCTCGGACGACACGGTGAGAAAGCGGGAGCAACTCGGTTCTGCGGTTTTCAGTCGGGCGACGACGATAAACCACCGGCGCTGATTTACGAGGGCATGCCGTACCGAGTGCGTCGCGCGGTGGAGACCGGTGCGGATCGTAGCTACGGGAAACGTTGGCTACGCGATCGCAGTCAGGCAGCAACGATACACACCGTTCGGTGGCAATGTAGTTGATAAAGGCCGATAAATCGCGAGTAAAACGGAGTGATAATATCGCGCGACGGTGGGATGGGTGGGATCGTCGCCGTTGGAGGTGGAAGAGAGCCAGAGGAGAAGACGGTAGTAGTGGTCGTGTCGGCAGTGGCCGGTGAGGGGGAGGAAAGGGGCAAGAGGGAGGGGGAGCGTTTCGCCGTGGCGACGACGGCCAGAGGGTGCGGCGGGTACAAAAGGGAAGGTGGTCGGGTTCTCCGAGGTGGGGAAATCGTGGACATAAAGTGGGGAGTCGCGTAGAGGGATGGAAGAGGAGAACGTGGGTCATGGTAGAGGGGTACATCGTCTCTCGCCTTGTCGCTTAGGCAAGACGAAACGAAGCGGAGAGAAACCGTCGCGCCGCCGCTGCTGCCGCCGCCGCCGCCGCCGCCGCCGCCGCCGCCGCCGCCGTCAGGAGGACATCGTAGGAGGGACCAATGGACATGCGCGGGTGTGCCGCGACACCACGGCGACCTTCTGGCCACCTCCAGAAACAAAATGGCTACCTTGTCTCCCACCGTCACCGAGAGATGGCGACAGAACCATGTTGTTCACCTGCGTTCTGTCTAATCTCGCTGATAAGGACCGGAAGAATACTTCTTCCGGTTAGAAAATAATCGAGCATTTTACAGAAATCTCGTTATGCAACGAGGAAATACTCCTCAGAATGGATCATTATATATATCGGTAAAAGTAACTTCTAGCGGAAGCTTCCAATCAGTTTGACTATTTCTTATCTTCTTCTGCACCGTGTTCACAAAATGGACTTATGCGATTAACTGACTAACTATCGCTAGCTACTAGAAAGGATTATCAGGTTACAGCGTAATTTCTACGGTATATGAATTAATACTAGATGCGTCGCGGAAGGGGAAGCCGTTTACACATAATCACGAATGTTCCTCTGTGGAATTATATCGAGCGAAACGCCGGGAAGGCGTTATCGAAACTACCGATCGTGTGTTTGATTTACAAGATGCTCGAGAAACCGCGCGCGCTGGCGCGCGCATACACATACGCGTGCATACACGCACGCGCGCGCATTCTCACAGCGGGTAGATAGTTATTCGATACACGGCGTTAATTTGTCGAAAGCATTCGCGTCAGCGCGCGAGAGTGAATATCATTTGAATGCATTAAGCATTCCTGCGTATATATGCGTTCGCGCGTAGTTAAGTAGCGCGCGTGTGCACGCGTGCACACGCGCGGCCGAGATCGCGCTCGTTCTTTGGGATCGAGAGCGATATTTCAGACACGGCGTTCTTCCGTGTCTGATTCGAAAGATAATCGAGTCACGCTTAACACGCTTCACTTTACGCGCCGGCATTTATGCGCGCAGTTACAACATAATTATGGCCGAGATGGTGATTGTGATAAGGTTGATCTATAACGGTGCGGGCGGATTCCAATGTCAAATCCGTCCTGGCAGAAGAATGCGCGTAGAAAGTATTCATTTACGTCAGAAGATAATTATACCTATCCGGACTTATCATATATGTATCTGCGGAAGTAAAAAACATGAAAATTGCGATTGATCTTAAATATTTTTTTCTAAAATAGAATTTAATGATGATTTTGATAAAAAAAAATATATCGTTTTTTTAATATTAGCTTCTTATCCAAATAATAAATTGTTTAGTCTCAATATTGAAAATTCAGTCGTGAATAGCGGTACGTCAATAAAAAACGGTGATCTAAATTCAGTGAAATAAACATTCCCCGGGGCACAGTGAATCCCGCGGTTTCTCTTCCACAAAATAAAAATGTCAGTGCACGTCTGTGGCCAATGGTAGCGTTAGGTCGGAAAAGATGTTCTTGAGTTCTCTTCGCTCTCTAGTTCGTAGTTACAAGGAATCGTCTCGTCGTCTCACAGAAATTTTCGCAAGACGAGCCCCTGTCGGAGACATTGATTGGCGAGCGACGAGGCGCGCGGTCCGAGCATCGGTCGCTTCAGCGTCGACTGAATGTTTTTAGGACGGTAGATAGGAGCCCGAGCTCTCATGCATATTCAACGGCACTCTCAACTCCTCCGTCACAGGAGGGAAAGAACCACCCCGCGCGCCCGGCGCACCCCTTCGACCCCCCCCTTCCCCCTTTCCCTCTGTCCCGCGATAGAGAGAAAGGAAACGGGATAGAGACAGAGCGATGGCTGTTCGGATATATGGACGGATGAGTAAGAGAGAAAGAGGAGAAAGACATGGAAAAAGAACTGGCGAGAGAGATAGGGTGATACTAACGGGGGGAGTAAAGAAGTCTGTAGGGGTGCTCACGATTTCCTTCATATTCTACGTTGGCTTTTGTCGACGGTCGAAGATAACCAGGCAACGACCACGTCTGCCAACGATTCCGGATGACGACCGCGCGCTCATGAGATTATACCAACTTCTCCGAGAATTCTAGAGAATGATATTACAGGTGAATCATACCGTATCCGCTCCGGACAACTTCCGTCGTCATCATCGTCGTTGTTTCTTCCTCCGATTTGCTTACGCTTCGTCATCATTATTAAATTCATACACTAGATGAATTTGGGTCATAGAGAGGACAAGAGACGTCTTTGTTTTGCGAGAGAAAGATTTTCGCATCGCAATTTTTTACGTTGTTGCAGAATCGTGGATTTTTAATGCAGTTAACCAATTAGAAAACAAGGTTTTATGTTTGGACGAGATTACGACCGAACTTCGATGAAGCACGTGAAGCGCTCATACTTTACCGCAAGGAAGACGTTTAGATCGAAGAGGGTGACCTCATATATAGGCAGCTCGAGGTGGTTTGCGTGGCTACGATAGCGCGCCTTGACCTCGCACCAAGCTCGATTCTCTGATAAGATACAACAGCGGAGAGACTAAGTCGTGGCGCTAAAGTACGGTGTTTTTTGTGTCACCATTGGTACCTGAACTCGCAATTGTCACGCGAACGCAATTGGCGTACGCGCTACAAATTCGAATAAAAATCGTACGATTTCAAATTTGTAAAAGTACTCATATTTCTGTGCAGCTTTTGCATCAATATTGATCAATATGAATGAAGATATTTTATTATTATCGTATATATACGAATTAATTTGTATTTCAACGAATCAATTATAATCAGTTATATATAATACAAAAAGTGATAAATAAAATTACCATTAAGAGAAGGGCTATTTCCGATTGATCTGGTAATTTTTATTCAAAAGATTTAATGCTTTGGAGAACCAAAATCCAGCTATATATAAATACAGGATTATCTGAAGAAAGAGAATGAAAGGAGAGAAGGGGGGGGGGGAGAAGGGAATGTTCTATCGATAAAATCAACCGTTTTGGAAAAACGCGAAGAAGATTTGATGCACATTATGGAGACGAGCTTACTGAAAAGAAAGTGTTCGGTTACGACGGCGATAAATTCAAACGGAGGATTTCGTGGTTGAGAACTGCGGAAGCATCGGCTATACAGTCGGCGGAGGCTGAGTCCGTGGCTTCTCCGGGGATTGATATCCCTCGTCTTCCCCTTTGATATCACCCTCGCGGCGGACGAACTTCCCCGCACCATCTTCGTCGTCACTCCTGTTCATTCCGGTCGACACCCCCTTTGTGCGGGAAAGACAGATCGAACCACCCTGTTTACACTGCGACGCGATGATTTGCCAAATTAATTAGCCTATTCCCGTTCGTCCGTCTCTCTCTCTCTTCTCTCTCTCTCTCTCTCTCTCTCTCTCTCTCTTTCTCTCTCCCCTCCCCTTTTGTCAGTCTCTAGTATATTTTCCTTTGGACCAGGAGGTTGCGCGTCTTCGCCCGTGCGTTGAATGGCCTCGGCATGTAAAAACCACGAATAATCTTTGCCGCGCAGAACCCGGCTTTCATTAACGGCGAGAAGGATGGGCTGTACGGTAATTTCTAACGAGGTTGCGAGCGAGCTCTCGCCGCGAGCCGCGTCGCAAAAACCTTTCTTCTATGTCTCGGCCGTAGTAGTAGGCGTGACACCAAAACGGGATCGTTAACACAAAAATGGAGTGACCCAATAAAAGAAGTAGAGACGCGCGAGAAAAAGAATATTTGCATTACGAATAGTTGCAAAATTTTTTTATATAACTCATGTGACTTTCGTCAGGAACATTCGGTTCATTTACTAAATCCCGCGACGTATGGTAATATTACTTTCAGAATCATTACTATTTTAATCTGAAAGAATTTTTAGATATTAAATTGCATGATATTTCGAATGTGAGTATTTCCGTGCACCTTGTGTGACATTGTTATTCTACGACCTTCAAACTTGCAGACATACATAATATTTGCAAGTCAAATATTATGTATTGCGTTGACAGAAGGTCGTTACGATAAAGAATCGCGCAGTATAGGATGAAATTTCGCGCTGTTGCGAACTGTGAAGATGCTGGGCGCGTCTCAAGACGTTTAACGAAGGGCTGCACCGCAACAAGCAGATTTTCGAGATCCCCTTTGAGGGGCTGGCGCGAACGGCGCTGGAACGTAGTGGAGGATAGGAGCCGAGAACGCTCGTAAAATGTCGAAGAGTTTCTTTTTCGCGATGCCTCGTCGCTCCGGGCGTCGAGAGTAGGGGCGGTGCCGGCGAAATGAAATTAAACGGGCCCCTTTTTCGTCGTCGGAGCATCTCGTTCGCGGTAAAAACGAGTGTGGACATCCAGCGCTAACCCCATGGCGATGGTGGTGCTGGTGTTGACTGCTAGTATCGCTGGACAAAGATTCCGAGGGGCAGACAAAGAGCATCCAGCTCGCTGCAGTTTTAGTACGGCGCTCTATCTGTTGTACTTCGTGCCATCGAAAATCGTTCGTTATGCTCGCATTTATCACGTCTCTTTAACGATAATATTTATAAATATCCCGATATTTATTACGATAAGTAATGTTTATTAATCGCTATTTTGCGACGCGACCCGAATGATATTTTTTTTTACTTTCTCGTGCACCTTTAATGTGTTTTATAGTCGTATATGATACGATCGCGTCGTCAACTGTATTTTATTACGTGGTGTACCGCATGCCGTCGATATTTATTCGAACAAAACAAAGATTCCTCTCGGTATCTAGAGTTTCGTGGATAGCACACAGGGTCATTATTTATTGTCGAGCAGAACTGCGACGACGATCAAGATACGGTAATGCACGTAGACAAACCGAGAATGGAATATACGCGAGGAATCGCGGGAGAGGAGGATGGCGCGAGTAATCAGACGGATAGATCATCTTGTTTTCGTTCCGGAACGAAACCTTTCCACCTCTTCGTTCGCCTCGCCTTCTTCTTCTTGGTCTTTAGGCGAACGCGAACGACAATCGATACCTGGCGAGGCCGGAGATGGAGAGGCAGGCGAAGTAGAGAGCCTGCACTCGACAAGGAGGAACGAGAAAGCGAGAGGGCGAAAAGACGGAAGAGGGGTAGTAGGGTGGCGCCTCATATTTTGCTCATTAGCGTCAGCATCGTCGTCAGCGTCGGGACGCCCTCACTTCGCGCGCGCGGCGCAGCTAAGGGTGGAGAGGGACCATCCATCATCTTGTCCTCCGTTTCGCTCACGTCCCTCTCTTCTCCTTCTCCTCCTCTTCATCTTCCTATTCTTTGCTTCTCACTTTGGTCGTTTCCGATCTCTCGCATTCACTGCATCGACGATCTTTGAAAACGCTCGCGATAATGGCATCGTTTCCGTTGAAACGAGAAAAAAGATAGTGTATTCAAATGTACCAAGTCAAATTATGTCAATTTCGACAATAAAAATGCAGTAATAAGCTAATGAATCACCAATGACAATAATTGGTAATTTCAAATAAATATGAAGAATTAAAAGAATTTATCGAGTGAATTATTATTACCGAGAAGCTAAGCGAATTTTTCGTAAAAGTGGAACAATAGTGGCCTTCCGTTTAAGCTTCACTTTCTTTAAAGGAATCGTTCGTTACATCTATACAACTCCACGATTCCATTTTGCGGTGAGACGGATCGTTGGTTACATTCGCGAGGTGATTATGGAAATTTTAGCGCACGTTTCGTGAGTCGGCGCGAAACAACCATTGAAACGCGATTCTTTCGTCGTACAACAGACCGATCGATTCCGCCTGCTGTGAAATCGCCGCTAATGCTCGTATATATTGATGGTCGTCTGACGATTGCAGTGGTTTCTTCTCACGAGTCGCACGGCGATACGAAGACGCGCGGTTGCGGTTACCAGCAGCTACCTACTTTCGCATGAAATCCGTTTTTAGCGACAGATCGTAAAGCGATTTATGTGTACGACCGGCTGTAACGCCGATAGTAAACGATAAACGCATGCGGCGCTTGACTGAATCCCTGGCCCGCCGGCGCGGTTAGTTGCCGCGTAAAGGACTTTATTACCCGTACCACCTCGCGTGCCACCTAGTTACGCTTCAATAGAAAAATCATAAACAGCCCTTTTTATTCGAACGACTCTCTACCCTCCGTGTACGACTCGACATACCGTGCTCCATTTAGTAAACGTTGAGTTTCCCTGAGAGGCCGTCAATTTTTCATCGCATGACTGGCCGATTATCGAGATAATTAAATATTTATTTCATGATCACAGAACTGAGATTGAGATATATTAAATCACGCATCTGTGAAACGTGTATTGTAATCCGATATATTATATCTGTATGGAATATAATGAAATCAGCATTGAATTAAATAATTAATTAATTGTTAATGTGCTTCGTATTACGTGGATGCTCTTTTGATAACATAAACGATCAATGCTGATGCAAATACTATTATCGAATCTGTAAAAAATGTATTTATGACCTATTTGCCTCCGTTTGAGAAAACATATCAATTCGTAAACTTAAACTTTTTAAACTTTAAGAAAACATATCTTGTGTTATATGCTGCAGGAATCTCATTTAAGGCTTAAAACTAAGTGATGTTATCTTTAAAAAAATATATTTATGTATATAATAAAATAGAATATTTGATCGTCATAATTAATTATTCTGAAATATAATGACGCAGTGTGTCATCGTGTCTTTGAGGGCAAACGTAATAGTGTTTAATCGGCAAATAATTACAAGACATTCGATAAATAGGTATAACACAATTGTCGCGGAACATTAGTAAACGAAAACAGTGCACAAAGTGAAACGTGTATGAACGTATGGAACAGCGCATTTATATCGATGTATCGATAGAAGCGTTACGCGACATAAATAGTCGTTCGAGGACCTAGCAGTCGTTTATCGTGCCTCTCGCCAACTTCGTCATAAATGCAGTCGGCAGTCAATGCCGTAGCCCACGCGAGACGCGATTCGCGTGGGATAGTGTGCCCCGTAAAACAACATTGTTGCGTAAGAGAAATCCTAAGCATCTATGTGAATTCGGCGACACTTAAGTAAAAAATGATATAAGCATAGTTCAGATTTAAGGTACGCCACACGATAAGTCTTACGCCACACGATAAATATTGATTTTGGAACTACAAAGCGCAATGTTGTTTCTAATCGTAAATATTTTTGTGAATGGGAAATTTCTATAAAATTTCGTGTGATTTGTTACAATTTTGCATTAAATTTAAGGATTTTATGAATATGTCAATCATTTGTAAAATTTTTGCTATCTTTACAAAGATATAAAAGAGATACAAAGTATTTTTTAAAATTGTTTCCATCATACAATAATATTTTCAAAAATAATATGCGCTGGTAATATGCCTTTAAATTTTATATTAAACAAAATTTAATATTTGTACTGAACTTTCGATTTTCTTAGTGCAGAATGCTTGTTTTCGCTTTTTGTCAGAGGGTGGATCGAAACCCCCGAAATCGATCGTGTCGCGAGACGTACGAAACGTACACATATAAAAGTCGTCCCTGCATGCGTAACGGAGCGTGTCTTACGATCGAAGTAGGCGGTCGCGCCGTTCCATCTCGACTTTCAGTGTGCAGCAGCAGCTTTTTATACCTCTCCCCTTTTATACCTGTCCCCATCTCACGTCCGTCGCTCGTCGAGTGGCCCAAAGGACAAAACATGGACCTGAATGTAAAATCTGAAAAACTGCTGTGGTGAACAAGCTGACTTTGTTGAAACAGAAACGGCGGCGGTTGACCGATGTTTTTATAACGGCGAAATCGGATCGGGCGTTGTGAGTTTCTTGCATACAATGACATGCAATCGAACCTTCTCCCGTTCAAGATTTGGAGTATACTTACAAACAGCGAGCTGTTTCGGCTTGTGATAAAATTAGCATAAATTAATTCCAATTTACATGAAGGAAAGTTAATGATTGAATATTATATCATTCAATTCGGAACATCTGATCTTAATCTCAGTGATTATGAATGCAGAAGCGTGAGCTTCTGTAATGTCGTAATAAGATTGAATGGCACGTCATCACTTAACGAGATGACCGAGAACTCTTCGCGAAGAAGGAAATGGACGCGGCATTCGTATTCTTATAATGAAATAGATATCGAGCGACTCTACTCTACGAGAGATCGTGTAGATACGTCCGAGTTCTCGCGGTTACGTTTCGAACATCGAGTCGTCATTCGTGCGCATCACACGCGAGATTCAGCATAGACGGCGCGAGAGAAAAAGACGACGAAACGACAGTCGATGAAAGGCGAACGAGAGAAGAAGGGTGCGAGGGAGGTTGCCGCGGAGGATCTCCTGGAGTGTGCCCACCAGGGCGCGGAGAACAAGCAGTGACAGAACGAGATGGAGTGACTAAAGGGGGGATTGCGAATGCGTTGGAATGGGATATATACCTTCTCCTCTCTTCCCGTCGTGTTTTGCGGAAGAGGGGGCGTACAGACACGGTGCCCATGGAAACGCGCAGGCGCCTTTCGCCGAAGATCCTCGGCGAGTGCCCGGTTCTCTCTCGCGTTCTCTTTGTCATCCCTCTTTCACCCTCCCCTTATCATGCCCTTACTTTCTCTCGCTCTACCTCCCTTTCTCCCTTTCGCCCTCCGTCTATCCACCCGTCTGTCTGTCTTCGTCTTCATCATTTCTCATCCGATCCCGTAACCATCCCCATGGCCGCTTTCTCTCCGTAATACGCACTAAACACCCCATAGGCCGTGTGCAGGCTTTACGGGGATGGATGCACGCGCGTGTTTACCCTTCGGGCGCAATACCGCCCAAGCGTTTCGGCGCCGAACGCCTTGAAGTTCGCCTTGAAGAGAAGAACAATGCCATAATGTCGATCGAGATACGCTCAACTTGCGATCGAGGCTTGTCTATCTGGATTTTCGGAAGTTATCGATGCATCTCATATTTTTCATGCATTCACAAAATCTAATAGGAAAGCATTAAATATTCTAGAGCGCGAAATTACTTAAAATAATAAATATAACAATCGAATAATATATTTTGTTCAAACAAGATATATTTTTTCAAGTGAAAAACATCTTTTATCTTTAGGTTGACATTTTATACTATAAATGTTACATTTCTGGATCAGCCAATTTAAAATAATCATTTGAATAAATGACATTAATTGCAAATATATAACTCCAAAAAAAATTGCTATGATTACTATGAAAATTAATATAATTTTCTTTTTACAGTTAATGAAAGTTTGAGAATTTATTTATAAATTTGTTGCTTTTTTGTTATCCTTTACTTTTTCGACATATTTGTCACAGTTGTTTATGCGTTGAATCACGAATTAGTTTCTTTGATCAACTTGATTTGTCCAAGAAATTGATCGTATATATGATAACATACGTCAATTTTTCACTATTCAAGAGATTGTTGCCATCATTGTGGTCACAATATTCGAGAATTTATTTATTCTTTTTCTTTATCGATTCACTTAAAAAAAAAAAATTAAAAGTCGAAATTCAAACAATAAATCGAAAGCAATAAAAATTTTGAGTTGTGCTGAACATGAAAAAATATA
The DNA here is from genome assembly GCF_000143395.1 of Atta cephalotes. Taxonomy (NCBI): domain Eukaryota; kingdom Metazoa; phylum Arthropoda; class Insecta; order Hymenoptera; family Formicidae; genus Atta; species Atta cephalotes. Next base: position 2,491,165 of record NW_012130086.1, read on the forward strand.
TATTTTATGCTTATCGTCATATGTTCGTTATGGATAAAATTTATTTGTGCAATGACATTTGTCTAAATTAACCGAAATTATAACACTAAGAATAAATAAAAATATATGATGGACGTTTGGATGCCGCAGATCAAAAGGCATGGAAAGGTGAATGTTTTCATGAAGGAACTCGTTGCATGAGCGAATGTGCGAGCGTTTGACGGGCGTTTATAGGCAGCGACGAAGCGTGCGTGAACAATGCTGAAGAATCTAGGTGCCACGGGGCACCGTAGCGCGTAAGCGAGATAGACCCATAAAAATGCTAATTTCTATCGACCCGGGCGCGCGACGGGTCGGGAGACTGCCGCCATCGCCACCGCTCACTTGCATGCCATTAGCCCACAGACCTCGACAAACGTAACTCTGTGTTACATCGACGATGTGTTTCTCGTTCTCTCTCTCTCTCTCTCTCTCTCTCGCCTCTTTCTATCTTTCTCTTTGTTTCTCTCCTTCATGCTTCCGTCATTCGACGTATTGTTGCTAGTGACTTTACTTCGAAATCGACAATTGAAACCGATAGATCAGTACACTAGTCGAGATATCACTAACATATCTGAATTTTTTTGATTTATCGAAAAGCAAAGAAAGATAAAGGAGGAAGGGGAAGGGGAGAGGGAGGAAGATGAGGAGACAAGATGAAAAGCGACGACAAGCACGACAACGACAGAAGCGAGACTAATCTCCGTTACGAGCGGCGTGGATCGGATCCATCAATCTAGATTATAATTAATTGATAGTGGGAGCTATCCTCCCCCCTGTGGTGGGTGGCGGCCACATCGGCCGTATTCCTACACGCCAACGTCTGGCGGTGTATTGCACCGGGTATTAGGGGGTGCACAGGGGTGACTGTCGGTTTGTCTGTTGTCGACTCTTTATCGCGCCCCCGGTGAGTCGTCTTATGCATCTTTCATGAGGCAACCATCCAAGGGGTCCACGCCATCCGTTCCGTAGTCGGCGTGGTGGTAGTATGTAACCCGTACTTTCTCTATCTCCATCTTTCTCTCGTTCTTCTCTATCCAATTCCTCTTCTTCTCGTCGTACGTAGATATTGCGGAAAATGTGTGTGGGAGATGGAGGAGAGCTAGGGTGAAAAGAAAGAGAGTAAGAGGGAGGTGGAAGTGATAGTGTGCGTTTTACACACGAGATCGTTGACGCGTATTTACATAGGCATACACCGACGCGCAAGGACCGGTAGACATTACTATAAAACCTGCGTTTGCGTCAAACCCCTTTCGTTCTTCGATTTTACTATCGGTGCCGTCGCCATCGTCGTCGTCGTCGTCGTTGTCGTCGTCGTCGTCGTCGTCGTCGTCGTCGTCGTCGTCGTCTATCGAGATCACGTCGCGTCGGTTCCTCCTTCGCTCTCGCAGTCGCGGAGAACTTCGCTTTCTCTTTGCTTCTCTCCCGTTCTCCCTTGACCCCTCGCGACCTTCCGCCAGAAGTTTTCGGATTCCTGAATGCAAACGGAACGCGCGCGCATCGCGACCGAATTCGAATCACGTTACCCATCGAGTCATTGATAGGTCGTTCAAAAGAAGAAGATCGTATTTTACGGGCTTGTCATTTTACCGTTTCCCCGAATGCCCTCCATTTGTTTGTAAGGAGGCTAAGGGAGAGCTGCGCGATCATTCGTCCGGTTCAAGCATCTTATACACGAGTTTTGCGGAATAGCATGGGGAGATCTCTCTTCCTCTCTACCGTTTTCAACAGCCCGCTATGAAATTAACCGTCTCGCATAGAGATCCTCTGCGAGATTTATCGGGAGCTACTAGGCGAAAGAACGGAAGTGAACGCTTTGCTAGGCGTGCTGCAACAACCAAATTGCTGTCATCGCCTGATATCGCCTGCAGTGCCTCTATCGAAAGGCACTGAGGAAAATGCATAATTATCTTATTATAAGTGTGTTTAATCAGCATTGTTTGCGTTAATGTGTCCACTTTTTTGCATTAGAAAAAAATAGCATAATTTAATTTTGTTTATTATTTGAAGTGTTTTCTTATTAAATTAATGTCATAAATTAATATGTATCTCTTATAAACACAACTGACAATTTCGTGAATGTTATGTTTAAATAATGAGAGAGCAATTTATGAATTATTTTTAGTTATAGAGTCTAGTTCTATTTTAAGTAACATTTTGTTATTCGTGATAAACTCCGTGATTTATGAGAATCTCTCATGTTTGAGAGAGCCACAAACAATCGCAGTAAATCCCCGTGATCATCATATTTCTGTGAATTCACATAGTCTCGCGATTCTCGCAACCAAACATTCCGCGTTTCTCGCGGCAGAAACAACTTCTTTTTTTTCCTGTCAACCCGTGGTGACGTCGGCAACCACTACAAAAAATGAACATCACGACGATAACGTAGAACAAACGAACAAATGCAGATCTGCAACGAGAAAGATAGAGATGGACAGAAATGGAGGAAAAGGAAGAAAGGGAGAGAACGTATCAGGGTTGAAACGGATGAGAGAGAACGAGCAAAAACATATCCGAGAATACGGCCGTGCGGATGAGTTACCGCCTGGCAGATTCTACCGCAGCCGTTGCTACCCCTGGAGAATGACGGTACGGGCAGAAGGACGGCGATAAAAGGGAAGGGGAAGAGGGTTGGTGGAGACTTGGGAGGAGGATATGGCGGAGGAAAGGACGACGGACGTAGCGCATTACGCAAACGTATCACGCTATGTGGTCCAACGAAAACAAACAGAGCCCGAGGCTCCGACCCCTTACACCCACCACGCGAATCGCCGCCACCCCCTTACTTCGTCGCCCGTTGCATAAGTAAATAGACGGCTGCGGACGTTGTTCGCCAGGTCGTTGCTGCTCGTTCTCTCTTCGTCTTCTCTCTATCACTCTTTCCAGCCTACCAATGGTTTCTTGAAACGAGAGCTCTCTTATCCCTCGTCACATTGCTTTCATCTTTGTATAAAGCTATCGCATATATTGCGGCTCCTGGTTTGTAATCAAAGAGATATTATGGCTCATCAATGTAGACGGTTATTCCAGAAAAGATCGATTTAGCGGAAAAATAATGTGAGAAAAAATAATGCATTTTTAATGTCTGAATTCAACTTGTAACCAAGTTATCTGGACTGATACAGCTAAACTTTATGTCAGTAATCCGTAATATAATTCTAATTGTAAAGGATAAGATGACGAAAAATTTTGGAAAGAATTGAAAAAGATGACCGCTGAGTGGAACAAGAGAAAAGCAGAGACGAAACTGCGGAGTTTTCTGGTTTTAGGCGTCAATGGTGGTTGTTAGGCTGGGTTGTTCGGTCGCAACTCGCAAAGAGAGAGAGGAAGGGGGGGGGGAGAGAAGAAGCAAAACAGTGAAAAAGAGAAAGAGAGAGTGCGACGAAAAGAGAGAGAAACGACAAGAGAACGTGATATGAACAGAGTGAGTGGAGAGAGAGAAGGGCAAAGCGAAGTATAGAATGGTCGCAAGAGAGGAATGGAAGGGCCGACGAAGGGAGTAACGAAGAGAGCAGAGGCTGAGGAGGGGGGTTAGAGGAGGAACCACCCAGGAGGGGTAGACGGCGAGCTCGCGAGAGCGGAGAAAGCGATCGATGCTCACCCCCTAACTCTCCGAGTCTCCCTCCCGTAACGTCGTGCAACCCCCGCTCAAGCGGTGGCGGCCGTCATGGCGGCGCATGCAAATCAGCATGGCGCCGAGACGCCCTCCCGCGACCCTCCCCGACGCGCTTGTGTGCACGTACGTACACGCGGGGCGCGTGCACGCGCGTGTGTGCGTGCTTAGCGCGAGTGTACACTCACCATTGGTGAAACCAAAGCATCGACCGAGCGACCGACAGACCGACAGGCAGGCAGGTAGGCAAGCAGGCAAACGCGCAGGGACACGAGGTAGGTATTCTAGGGTATGTTATGCCTGTTTATCGTGCGGAGGTTTACGATGTATTTTGGCATACCTGTCCCAAAGTCATCGGCACGCCCGATTCTGATTAACACGCGAACGTGATTTCGAAGAGAGATCTCGTTATCGGAAATTCCTGGTCCGATAAGTTAAAACGATCGATGCGAACATTAGAAAGGGAAGGGAGATTAGGGAGAGTGCCAAAAGTGCCACAATGTCGCGATAAAATGAACCGATATGTTTAATCGGTGATCTCTGTTTCAGTTTACAATTGTCTCGATGAAGTTTAGATGAAGTTTTACTCTCATCAGTCAAAGGCGACTTTTGATGTAGTCACGCGATGGTGGTTTAACACTGTTGCGAGACAATATCTTTTTAAATTATTGATGTAAACGTCACAATTTAGTGGCGTAGTGTAAAAATTGTTGTATCTATGTTATAATTTCTTAAAGCTAGCTTGGCTTTTCCAGTTTTTTTCACAGCATTATCTAAAAATTATCTTATACTATTCTTTGTTTATTTATTATTGTTTTATGTGATATAAAATTGATTTAAAAATTAATTCTTGTTTTTGCAAAAATTATTACATTAATTTTTTTAAAACTAATATTAATTTAAATCTTCTAAAGTTAGTATTGTAATATTAAATCGATGATTTTAAAAATAAAGTAATTATAATTATATTAATATTTTTTTGCTTTTGCTAATTTATTCGCATTTTTTGTAAAGATGTAAATTGCTATGATATTTCAGGTTTAATGTTTTTCACAATAAGAGAAATAGCATAAAGATCAATGACATAATAATTAAATAATAGCAATTAAATAATAGAAGATATAAATGATAAATTAAAGATTAAGATATATAATTCTAATTCTTTTTGACACAATTAAAGAGATTAATAATCCCGTAAAATCCTTAGAATCCATAGATCTTTGATCGCGTGTTAGGTATCCGTCGGACGACCGAGTATATCGGTTGGTGCGATGGAGAGCGATAGAACGTGCGCACGAGCAAGCAAGACAACGGGTACCGCCGCCCGGCGCATTTGAATACGCGCGAATAAATGCATAATAATTAGGTCAGTTTTGCTAGTCAGCTGATTCCGTGCTAACGTGCTGGGAAGGGCCGAGGTTAGGCGTTCTTGCCGTCAACGTCGCGCGAGTCTTACTTTCGTTGAGCTGTAACTACTCGTCGCGCGTCATTCGCAGTTCCCACGACGCAACGCGACGCGCATGTGGGATTAACCTCGCGAGCGTGTTGAAAATGGCGTCTAGAATACTATGCCACAATGTTTTGCAGTAATTTTAACATAATTGGAAGATGATGGTTGATTGGAAATTTTGCTAATTAATTAAAATTTTCAAATTTCTTAGTATCTTAAAAATTAGTTTCTAGATATAATATTATGAAATAAGAAAGAATGACAAGAATTTTTTTTATAGTATCTACTAATAAATAAAATTTTAGAGATAGTTATACGTTATGACACGGAAAAATTATTTATTCGCTATATAAATCTCTGATACTTAATTGCTGCCGCCCCTTTATACGCTTTATCATGAATACGTAATTTTATCGTAAACCCTATGACATAATACATGATAGTGGTATATACTACAAGCACTCACTCAATTTCCCCGTCGAAGTCATTATTGGGGGAAAAAGAGGCGAATGAAAAGTGAATGTATTTTCGTGCGCGGGTTATTAGTACGCAGGCCATGTCGACGTCGCGGAGAACAAAAAAACACGACGATCTGGGAGGGGACTATGAGCGCGGGAGCGGAAGTGGTGAACGTGTTGTAGCGAGAGGGTGGCCGATTGGCAACGTAAAATGTCGACTGCGAGGATTGACGACCGCGGATAGATTTTTGTTTCGATTTAATTATCGTAACGCCAGGTAAACGGCAGCCTCCTGTCATTTTGCCTCCCCCGTTTGCTTGTCCCACAACTGGGACCTCTCGTGTCCCACGTGAAATGTATGTGCAACATACGACTCGGTCGGAGTCTCGTACGAGCAATTGTGGACTATTACGGTATTATATTTACGATGCGATCAACCTATGCGATGTGAATGATAATTAGATAAGTTCAACCTAAAGAGACAACGATATCCATCACGAACAATGAAAATTCTTTTTCGTAATTTGAAGAGCTCGAAAAGAATAATAATTTTAAATCTATTTTAAATATTTTTTTGTTACTCTTTGATCTTTCGTAACTTTTAAGACTTGGTACCGTCAGAAAATATGGATAATAATGAAAAGTTACGCATTTCGCAATACATAACTTTGATTTTGGGATATTTTTAGTGTTCTTAATGTAACTTTTTAAACAGTTGTAAAACGGAATCCTTATTTGAAGTTCACTAGATGTTTTTTAATCTTAAGATTAATTTAATTTAAGATTAAATTAATTACTTAAGATTAATTTACACTTTTTGATATGATAATTTCAATACTATCGTAACATGTCATTCGCAGTTTCTTGGACTCATTCACCGACAGCATGTACAACATGGATCTTTGCAGGCCGGACACATTATAGAGAGTCGGCGACAGTACACAGAGAGCGGCGAAGGAAAGCGGAATAGCAGATGCAGAAAGCAGAGTTTGAGTTGAATTTGAGTCGCAGCTCGTCAGGCAGGGCACGTAGCCGCGGCTTGCGCAGCCCGCATAGCAAAACGCCTCGGCAGTCTAGAACCGACAGTCTGTAGCCTCGGGTGGTTTTATGCAGACACTGACCTTCGTCCCGGCACTCCTCCCTGCCACCCCCGCCGCCCCCAGTTCCTGCTCTGCCCCCTCCCCCCGATGGCGCGCATCGCGCGCGCGGTTTCGCTACCGACGTAACGGGGAAAGTTTCAAATTCGGGTGCAAGGCCACCGGAAACCGAGTTCACCCTCCTCTGCGTTACGGAAAGATCTACCTCATTGTTGCAGAGCTCTCTCTCTCTCTC
>NW_012130086.1:2498981-2499975 GCF_000143395.1 Atta cephalotes
CTCTCTCTCTCTCTCTCTCTCTCTCTCTCTCTCTCTCTCTCTCTCTCTTTCTTTCTCATTCTCTCGTACATACGGTCGACATGTATGGCACGCTGCATCTAGCTCGTGATACACCCTACGCTCGACATTGAACGTCGTCACTCACTGCTTATCATATTTATCGAAAATTGCAGTAACGCGTTTGCGCGCGCGCATAAAGAGATATAGGAGCGCTTCGACAGTGAATTGCGGATTTTCATCACTTATGTAGCGCCAAATGTTTCTGTTACGCATTATTGCTTTATGATGCATTCTAAAATTATCATATATTCTTTTAAGCAAATGAATGGAAGAAAAAAAAGATTACTTTAAGTTCAAAAATGATGATGGCAAGTAACAGTAAAAATAATGACGTAATTACGTCTATTACAATTAAGTAACATAAACAAACGTTACTTTCAGTAGGTTTCATCATTGATGTTTTAAGTTTAATTTTTTAAAAATATTTTTTATAATACATGTCTTTAAAATAATGAACATTATTGTAAATATTATGTTTCTGATTGAAGTGCATGATGAATTTGTTACGCGATGCGTAACGAAGATTCGAATTCTGAATCGATCTGAATTCCAGAGTAATGTTCGTTAGCAGTACAGTAAGACTTACGAGTCTGCCGGGAGCGATTATGGCGATGGTGGACGGTACCGCTGCGAACCGTCGCTAATCGAATCCATTCGACCCGACTGACGTCTCGCCCACTACCAACTGATCGCGATAGTAAATGATTTCGATCCACTCCCTTGCGAACCGTTTGATAAAGAGAGGATAACGCCAATACAAATCTAATATAACAAAATGTAGCTTTTCTCTTTCTAATTGAAAATTAAATAACGAGTAACAAAAGGAAAATTGTTTAAATATAATGTATAAATGTAATTCTAATAATTTTAAAATATAATTATATATTATTTATATATATATATATATATATATATATATATATATATAGAAGAA
>NW_012130086.1:2501967-2506461 GCF_000143395.1 Atta cephalotes
ATATATATATTATTATATATATATATATATATATATATATATATATATATTAGAAGAAGAAGTTATTTATGTTTACTTATATACTTTAAAAAAAATATCAGTACGGATTTAACACTCACGATATTAAATCCACATCATATTAATGTTGATATTATCACCAACACAGTGAGAATTATATAGATATAGTTATTTTTCAGTGTACAATAAATTTTGGGATTTCGCGTTGATTATTTCCAAAAACATTGATATCTGTCGAGATGCGGCGATGGTGACGAAGAAGGTCAGAAGAAGGAAACTAAGGAATTGTAGAAAGACAGAAAGAGATCGAGACTCGCGGTGTACTGTGTTTTAAGGCCGCGATAGTGGACACTGCACGAAGCATTAGCACACAATCGAAGCAACGAATCCGAATGCGAATGCAGGACGTCGGTGGTGCGCAGCCGAGAGGTCGGAGGTCAGACCGCCAACTTGGTCTCCATTGTGTCGGCGATCGTTCTCAGGTCCTACCGACCCCTTTCCGCCCTCCTTTCCCATGTTCGCCATCAGACGCGAAGTCCGCGCCCATTGTTCCGCGGCTTCCACGCTTACGAATCAGTTTAGCGCGCAATACCACTCGGTCAGCCATGTATTTATTATTATTTCATGCCGCCGCAAGCAGGCGAAAGAGAGAGAGAGAGAGAGAGAGAGAGGGGGGGAAGAGGGAGGAGCATATGCGCGACCGTATCCTGATCGGACTTAGGAATTCTCTTTGTACACCAATCGCTTTATGCCTTGTAATTTCTAGCTTCTATTTAGTTAAAACAAAAGTTTCGTAGATTAAAATTTATTAACAATTCCGAAATCCATTACTCTTTTTTAGATGCATTGCACTAATATTTATATATGACATCGATGATATACTGGAAGTTTTTTATTTGTAAATATTTAAATATATATCAAATATTAAATATATAAAATTAAAATAAAAATACGCTTTTGTATATGTATGTGTGTCTTTATAATCAGTTTTTTATCATAACGTAAGAATATATAAGACATAATGCATTTAGAGAAAGAGAGATAATTCCGGAAGTGCTAAGCTATTAATAAAGTACGTATTTAGTAGAATAATTAAAAATTTATATAAATATTTATGAATTAATTTCAAATAGTATTATCTTTTTATTATTATATATATTTATTATTTTTATTATTATATATTTGCAGTGTTCATTCTTATAGAAGAAATATATAATCTTACCTTTTTTGATTAATTTGGAAAAATAAGTTAATGGTTTCTTCGCATAATGACCAATTTAATTTTCCTTCTTGATAAGGACAATAATACATAGACATTGCCTTGATATTGCTATCGATTCACTTATCGTTTGGCTGAATGTTCATGGAGCCGAATGAAATCCGGGACAAGAAATGAAATATCACGAAATGATCGTTTTGTCTCTTTGTCTTCGATCATTCGCCGATCAATAAGATCCATCGGTAAGGCCGATGAATCGAACGGGATCGAATGGTTGATTCGTGAGATCTGGAGAGTACAAGCAAAAACAAACCGGGCCAGATCGCGGCCCGGTTTTCTTATCAGGTTTTGGCATTTGTTTGAGTGATGTCTGGATGAGACACGATTCGCCTTGAACAACAAGTATCTTCGTCAACTAGAAACTAATTAAACTTCAACAGATTTGACCTCACAAGGTCTCTACCTCGTGAGGAACATCCCACGAACGACAAGCAATTTACGATGGGTATCGACCATCCTCAAATCCGGCAAGATTTTTTTACGTGGCATTAATTGGACCTGCTATAAAGTATAAACATCACGCGAAGCTCGATCCTTCACCGTTTGTTCCTGTAAACCACTCTGCTTGTTCGGTTTCATGGATTGAGAGTCGGAATGAACCACGATTGTCCACAAAAACTTGTCTCCAACAATCGCGCGGCATCGATTCCTCTCGCATCGACAGCTGTGCTCCAATCGACGTAAATCGTCAGTTCGATGCATGATCGTTGTCCTTGATGATTAAAAAGGATTGCATATTGCGTTATACTACAGTATCATTCAAACAATGCTTCAATCGCTTTCGCGATTCTCGTCTCCGACTTTTAATGTTATAATTTTGACCTTTAATTTTTTTTTGTTCATGACAAGTAACTGTCAGAACTTAAACTGAATGCACTTTATTTCAAAATAATTGACATGAGACATAAGAAAATATTAGAAAGTTATATATTTATTTCTATTAATGTACATTTTATTTCTGGAAGTACCATTTAAAAAAAATTGTAATTTTAGAAACTTATGATTATCTTGTTTCTTTCAGAAACTTATGACTAAAATACATACAAAATATTTATAGATAAAACTTTATTTTTTATTTTTTCGACATTCCAAAATAAATGTGTCATTAATTTTTAATGCAAATGTCAATGTTTGATTTTAAAATATGTTAGTGGACTGCTTCATGCGTATTCGTTCTGGAACGTTCTCTTTTCTGCGATCGAAATTTAGACGGCGGGAGGAGGACGTGCGTTGGTTCGACAATCGATCTTTCGAGATCGCCTGAGAGCATAGCGGCAATCTTCGAGAGAGCTCGTCACCGTTCGTCGGCTGTCTAAACACACTTTAAAGATTTGAAAACGTAATGGCACCGGGCTTTGACCAGATTTGCATGTCACGGCCGCGCATCATATATCTGGATTTAGCTCCGGCTCCCGTCTCTCTTCCCTACTTCGGCGCGACGCGTTGGAGATGGATACGCGTAGAGGGTGCCTTCGGGATCATCGGAGAAAGCTGGCGTGCATCCGAAGACAGAGGGAAAACGAAGAGCTTGAATGGAAGACGTATGGAAGGAAAGAGAAAGAGGAAGAGGATGGGTTGGGAGGTATGTGTCAACGGAATACGCGAGAACATTAACACCGCCGGATTATCCAATGAACCGGAATGTGATTTACGGATCTTTCAGCGAGCTGAAGGGCTGGCGTGAATCGCGCGCCGACAGAGCACTCGCATATAACATGTCGCGCCACGTTGCCATTCCGAAATTGATCTTCTTGAATAGTCTTGAGCAACAATGTTATACGGACTATACTTTTATGTATAATATTATTATTACACGATTGCATTTATTACATAAATGTATTCACCATTAACCTGACGTATCCGATTATCCTTACGCTATATCGGGATCCTAGTATGTCCGTTATCTGCGAATTCTATCATGATGAGGGCCCTAACGTCCATTCCGTATCTTCCGCGATCTTCATCACGCTGGATACCGGAGCAGGCTTTAGGTATGCCGCGTATGCGTGCATGCGTGCGTGCGTGTATGCGTGCGCAGGTAAGCGAATACGCACGCGTCCACGTGCATAATGGGGGTGTATAATGCACGCGTGTGGAAGACAATGGGTGCATTGTGTAGATAGGTAACGCATACGTATATGCGTCGCGGGAGGAGGTGATGAGAGGAGGAGAGACGAGAGAGGAGGAGCATATAGAGGGCGAGCGTCGTTTGGGCATATTGACAGACTAATGATCGCGTGGAACAAAGGCCAGACCGTCACGTGGTCACGTGGTCGTGTGATGGACCGTTTCCGGCGCGGCGGAACGCCGCGGCGAAGGCCCGCGCGATTCACTGCATTCAACCCCGGCGGGACTGGGCGAAGCGACTGGCTGCGCAGCCGACCGACCGGCAGACGACACGCATCAATCAGCGGGAAACGGAACGACCAGGTGTACCTGCCCCCGGTGTTATTTGGCTTTGCGCCGTTGATTCCTCCCGCTCGCGTTCTCTCGCCGCCGGCGGCACGGCCAAAAAATGGTCATTCCGTAGTGAGGTTTGATCGGGAAAATGATTCCGCTAATCCATTTTCGATTTGTATGTTTCTGCGAGAATTTTTTTGATTACTAAAAATGTAATTGTATTATCTGAGGGAATAATAAATTTCTTTAACCTCAATATTTGATTTAAATACGTTATATTAAAAAATCAATATGTATGAGATGTTTATAACTCATGTGAACAGAAGTTTGATTAATCTGCACTGGCAGCGAAGAATTTAATAATATCGGATGTCATTTTATTAATTTACCGTATGTTATATCATTTATAAAACAAAATTACACTTCGATTTTCGATAAAGAGATGTCGATGCATTTACGCTGTTTTAAATTAGTGATTTGAAGGATCTTAATGATGCGTTAAGTGACGATTAAATTTACCTATGTGGAGACGCGGGGGTGTTGCGGCGGTAAGCAGCTTGACGAACCCTTTTCAGTCGGACGCGTAGAGAGGGTGGCGGTTCCGAAGCTATTTTTGATCCTTCTACAGGGAAAGGGTTGTGCGTGTCTGTATTAGAGAGGACCCTTTTAAATGCATAAATAATGAGAAGCCTGTTACCGGAATGTCCAGCGATATTGAACCTGTAGAATTACGTTTGCACATGGAATGGTGGACTTTTATTTTTTTTTCCGAGATCCTAGACATAGAGGAACACACA
>NW_012130086.1:2509317-2514483 GCF_000143395.1 Atta cephalotes
GTCGTCGTCGTCGTCGTCGTCGTCGTCGTCGTCGTCGTCGTCGTCGTCGTCGTCGTCGTCGTCGTCGTCGTCGTCGTCGTCGTCGTGTCGTCGTCGTGTGTGTGTGTGTGTGTGTGTGTGTGTGTGTGTGTGTGTGTGTGTGTGTGTGTGTGTGTGTGTGTGTGTGTGTGTGTATGCGAAGAGTGAGAGATAGCACGGAGAGGACGAAGAGGTTTCAGAGAATACACGTATATAGGTGGCACAGAGCAGTGCGGAGGGACGAGCGCGGGCGAGGGAGGATGGAAGCCGCTAATGAGGCCGTGTGTAATTAGGGAGCTCTCGCGGCCTAATGAAGCGCTTACCTACCTTAGCTCCCAATCCCCCTTGGCCCCTTCGTGCCTCCCACACACGCCTACATCGACATACACTGACGAATATTCAACCGAGGTCACGGTGAACATTGGTGCTGGACTACAACGTCACAGTTTCTTTTTTTTCTCTCTGAGAAACGAATGCTGATGATGAAGAAAAAGAAGAAGAAAACAAAAGAGGAAACGAAAACGATGACGATAATCGCTGCTTCTTCGCTTTTCATCTTTGAAATGATCGATGATCTAGCTTCCCAATTGACTTGGTGATGCTAGGACGAGGCGAAGAGGACGAAGGTTGCCACTACTATCACTGTGAAATGGCGGAGAATAGATTCACTTACGTATGACACGCTTGTATCTTCGGACCATTACAGGATTAAATAGCCAGGAATGTAGGCTCTTGCTGATGTAGTTCTCGCCTCCATATTCCGCACGGGATGAAGTTTAATTATATAGGTCGAGTAGATTTATAACTGAGTTTTGCATTGCGTGCGCGTGCGCATATACGAATATTGAAATCAATATATAATTTCATTTACAGGTTACAACTCAGATATAGATATATGTCAATATATGTCAATACATATTCGAAGAAACGTTAAACTTTACACTCAGAAAAATTTCTGGTAAATCAACAAAATGCCATTCTTATTGGATTTTTTATTGATTTAATTAATATTTTTTTCAGAAATTTACTATCTTCTGTAGCTTCACAATTCAACAAGATGTATGTATTTTTTAAGCAATTATTTTATCTCAAAAAATTTTTTAGAAATCAATATTTACAAAAAGCATTTTTCAATACAAATCTTCTTAAATTATTAAGTTTTGCAGAAAGATGCGTCCCTGCGCGTTCATGGGAGGCTAAGCGTGGGCCTCTTATCTCTCAATTCACTCATCGGGAGCGAGCGAGCGAGATTCGCATTTCTCCTCTTTGCACTGTCTCAACTTCTCTCTCTTTCTCTTTGCGCTTGCAGTTCTTCATCTTCTATGGTCGCTCGGTAAAACCGGAGGCCGAAGAGCGAGCAAGAAAGAGGAATGTGACACATAGGGCTGGGAAGACATGGCTACCGGAATCACGACTTAGCCTTCTCCACTCTTCACGGATCGATCCGTTATCTCTCTCGTCATTTGCATATTAAACTAACTCACAACGCGCGGCATATTTCAGGCAACCATTGGCGCGTATTCCGCCATGCGCAAACAGAGAGACCGAGCATGGAGAATGAACCGATCTTCGAAAGGAGGAAAATATTATGGGAAAGATCGAGCGTCATCAACCGAATCAGCCGTGTTCATTTTGCTGGTTCGTTCCTTAACGGCCAACTTGTTTCCAATATGCATTGATAAACCTGTCCGCGCAGCCCGACTCCGATCGGCGACGCCACGATTCTTGATTACCGACCGGATTACTCGTAGCTTCGGGCCACTCATGGATCATCGATTCCTTCAGGGCGATCGTGGATAAATTGCTCCGCTCCTGCAATCTTCTTAGCATCCGGGCGATCGTCTATCGCAGATACATTCGGCCGAGACGAAAAGAAACTGACTTACAGAGATTGCAGACGGACCTTGAGAAATCGCAGAATCTGACTTTGAGTTAGCGTTCGAATTAACTGAGTTCCGGTTTAATCGATATGCGCGTGAAGCAACGCTTCTCGATCGCGAATCCACAAGATATGTTCTTCGACATAGGAATTACGTTGTCCCAGTAGTATCGATAATTAGATCAATAATTACTCTCTAATGACATGTGTAGCGTATAGTTGCTATCGCGATCGTTCCGCATCCTTCGTTCACCGATTTTATCAAATGTCTCATCCATATGAAGTAAAATTAAAATTTAATATAATATAATATAGGAAATTCAGGCAAATAAGAGTTCGATACGGTATTTAATGCATAAACATTAATCATGTGTATAGATAAATTATATTTGACTTGCTTTACATTCGAATGTTTCGATCAACACTTGGAGTCATCAGAGATCAACGAAGAAAAAAACAAGAGTTATTACCTTCCTGCGTAAAATTTAATATTTTTAATTATATATTTCTTTTTTCATTCTTTAAAATTAAATAATGAAATAAATACTTTTACTAATAGAGAGAGTTATGTTATAACCAATAGATTTCTATAACCAAATATAATATTCAAGATTTTGGACGACTATCAGCGTATTTCGCGACTTTAGAAATTGGGTGCGATTTTCGAAGGGATGACAAGAACGGGCAGAGTCTGAGCCTTGGCGGAACCGATAACCGATATGCAGATATTACGGGAGTGCCATTATCCTAAGTTACGGACTGACGCGCGTACATATATATACAGAAACTTGGCGACACCAAGATCCTCACACGTTATTCGTTTTTCTATGTTGGGCTCTTTCGCGCGAATAAGTAGTCGCAGTTAGCTCCCTCCGTGGAATATTCGGCTTGGACCCCGCGTTGGCTCTTCCTCGAGAAACGATTTGGAAGTGGACTGTGATCTCGAGCCGAAAAACTGCCTCGAAACGTCGTCGACCTTCCGCTGGCATATTATGCATTCTCGTAAACGGATCTTGGTCGTTTATTGAATGTTTACTACGCAGCACGCAAATACCGCTCCGGTTATTTACGGCGTGCCAGGAAGTAATGGGACCTCGTGCATCAACGACCCTTGGCACTTACGTCGGGGATGCAACGGGGGAAGGTGGGATATATATGCGATATGATGCCTGTATCACGGGAAGTTGGGGCTGAGTTTCCCGATTGCACGACAGCGCGAGAGAAGACGATAGCAATGATGCAATGCCCGCTACCAATAGTATCAATGCATTCGCTGCAGCCGTATCGCTCGTTATAAATCGGTACGATCGATGAACCATGGAGACTACTATCGCGTAGGGACGCGAGACCGTTCGAAATTTCTCTGGTAGATATAAGTACAGCGCGCGGACGTAATAATATATATCCGCCGGTAAGATGGAAAGCGGCGGATATAAGCTGCGGGGTGTCTAATCCCTTACATTTTCTATTCCGAACCGCTTTACATTCCGCTCGGACGAGCAGAAGCTGCGTGGCATTACGTATCTTCACTTATCTTCAGCGAACGATCCGTCTCGCTGCCCGATGTGGCGTCGCGCTCACTCATTACTTCTTCCCGGTAACGCTTAAGCGTGCCTTCACCTACGCGTACGTGTTGGATATATGTGCGTGCATGCGTATGCGTGTTGCTACCTGCGGGGTACTTTGGGCGAATCGACTCCGTCGATTCGGGGAAAGGGGAAACGAGTAGCTACCACACCCCGACAACATCTTAATTCGCGATAAAGGGTATTAGGACTGGAAGCGAACACCCGGGTAGAGCGACGCCGCCGCCACCATCGCCGTTGTCGCCGCCTCCGGCCCTGGAACGTGAACTGGAACTCTGGTCTGGATGGGTGTGAGACACGCAGGGCTCTCTCGTTCCATGTATCCACGTACCGCGACAAGATTAGCATCGCTATTCGGTTACACGCGAAAGAGACACCCGGCTACTCACACCCGGCTACCGGACGCTTCTCTCCTCAATCATTACAACCACCACGAGGAACAAGCTATCTGCGATCGAGCGATCAAGTTCGTGGAGACGATGCGGCAGTTTACGTACAGCGCGATTTAACAGCTTCGGAAGCACTATAATGTATTACGAAATCGCCTATCGGCGAGACCTGCGGCGTAGAACCCATTTCTATCGGGTAGTGAGAACACATACAGATAGTGACTGTCCAACGAACTAGACGTAATCGGCTTAATGACAAAGTATAGCTGTATCATTGGTAAATCTCGTAAAGATACGTATCATCTCGGATGTGTACTATACTTTAGAAGACGTGACGTATTTTATACGAAATACTGATAATATAAATGAATAATACTTATGTAATTATTTGTCGTTTGGAATTTAAGTGTTTTCGCGGAAATGATCAATTTTCAAATTTTCGTTGAATAAAAATCATCTGGAAATTTTATCGATAACGCAAACATTGGTCGATATTTTGAATATCGGATGTATCGGATATGCAATACACAATGTTATGTATTTAAAACGATATATTGGTATAAATAGATGACTTGTTTCTGAACATAAATATAACGAGTATATTTTTCCTCTATTATTAAATTATCGATAGTTTCCTAATTTGTTTTTCGATACAGTAATAAACTAATTATATTTGAGATTATATTTATCTTTGGCTTTTATAGAAAATCGATCGATACGAACATCATTAATCATTTACGAAGAATAACGTATTTTTTATAATTCGTGATGTACGCTTCTGAGATCCGTAGTTAATAATTCTTCTCACAGCCCAGCAAGTAAGTTTTCTGTTACTTTTTGCAGCACGCAACTTTAAAAAAATTGACAAATAAATTCTTAAGCAATAGTATCTTATAGAATAATAAAATCTACAGTTTGTTATTATAATTTAAATATAGATCTCCATTTTGATATGATTTTGATAGTTTCTGTTAACAAACGTCGCGGCATCGAGGCGATTGTTGTATTTGATGAGCATACATCGAAGGTGCATAAATCGTCCCCACGAATTGTATAGTACGTGCTCGTGGCGATGAACTCGGCGAGACGGCGCGTCGATGGCAAAGGTAGACAGACGCGAGCTGGCAGGTACATGCACATAAGTATATAGTATAATACTATGTACGTGGAGTTAGTGCGCGAATCGAGAACGAGAGGAGGCAACAACAGGATGGCAAGAGAAGACAGGAATGAGAGAGAGAGAGAGAGAGAGAGAGGAGGAGAGAGAGAGAGAGGAGGAGAGAGAAGGAAGGAG
>NW_012130086.1:2518323-2525404 GCF_000143395.1 Atta cephalotes
CGGTACGGTACGGTACGGTACGGTACGGTACGTACGTACGTACGTACGTACTACTCTCTCTCTCTCTCTCTCTCTCTCTCTCTCTCTCTCTCTCTCTCTCTCTCTCTCTCTCTCTCTCTTGCACTTTGTTCAAAGGGTGGAGCTATAGCATAGAGGGTGAGAAGACGTTGCAGACGAAAGTGAGATGGAGATCGCGCGCAACCGTGGCGATAATAAACCAGACCGGTCGCGCAATAAAATATATCCGAAGCGCAGGCGACGACTCGTTTAGGCAAAGAGGGGGAGCGCTTCATTACCGAGTCGAAGTTCATTGCTAACCCTTTAGGCCCACGCTTCGTCGGCTTCGGTGTTGGTAGGGTACGGTCGATGTTGCCGAAAAATCCTCGGATAATTAACCGTTCCACGGGGATCTCGGTATGCGAACGTTCAATGAGCTTGGAATGCCGAACAACTTCTTTATTTGCGCGAAGGTTCTATCGAGGGGCCCACGAACCTTTATTATTGCTACTTCCGCGTTCCATGCTAATTATCGAAAATTTATCCTGAACAGGTTAACCTTTACAGGAGAAAGTCATTATAATAATAACATTATAATAACATTTAAACAGTGTTATATTTTGAAGCAATATATATATGTATGTGTGCGTGCATGTGTGCGTGCGTGCGTGGGTGCGTGCGTGCGTGCGTGTGTGTGTGTAAAATGAAATAATAAATTATAACATATTTTACTTAACAAAAGGTATAAGATTTTTAAAACAGACTCTTTTGTTTAAAGGATAAATTTACGATGATTATAAAGAAGAAACTATATATAAATGTAAAAAATATAACGATAAAATACAAATTGTATTTTTATATTAATTCTATTGTAATTTTTGTACATAGTTTAACTATTATAAATTATTATTAATGCTAACATAATGATTGTTATTATAAATCTTGCAATGATGAGAGAAGCAATAATAGTTATTATGAAGAATGTAAATTCAACGTAAACGAATAAGATTAAATTGAAATTCGAAAGTATAATAAATCTCAATCGAGAAATGGAGGCGGTAGCTCGTGATAAATCATCGCGCAAGTGGCGAAGCGGTAACTCACGTTGAAGAGAGTAAAAACGGGAAAGAGAGGGGAAAGATTTCGTTTGAGCGACAAACACCCCGGCAACGAGCACGGCAACAAAAATCCACCGTAGAGTGTCCACGAACTATGGGAAGAAAAATATAACTGCTTGCGGAAGGAGGAATAACGCACGAGTTTACTACGTTCTAAAAGTCCTATAAACCGCCGTACGTCAAACTTTTCAATTTTATGTTTTAACATTTCGTTTCTTCCTCGTTTCTCCACTTAGAGGTCGTCCGTGGTGCCGTCGTATGCCACAACAATCTTTCACTGAAAAAGAAACGAAAATTGTGCGAAATCTTATGAAACGACTAGAAGAGAGAAGACGAGGTTGGTTGCACGCGTTGCAGGAAAGAAGCAAAAATTCGCTGAAAATTATTATAAAGATCGTTGCACAATGTTGAAATAAACAAGGTTTCGGGATTCAGTCCGCTATTTACGCAAGTACCCACGATCTAATGTACACTATATCCTCATTAGATATCTGTGCTTTCAAAGAGACACGACTAAATTGCTCTGGAAATCGGACGCCCATCCACGTTCCATTATCATGCGTTATAAGCGATAGTATCCAGGGAATGAGGTGCCAATGACGATCATAGTTACTGCGAATGCTTCGGTGACATCTCCGAGGCGTTGCGTCACGGCGCGATAGATAAGAATCTAAATAGAGATCAGCGATCCTTTGAGCACATAATTTGGTTTCCAATGCGGGAACAGCTGTCACACGATCGGATGTTTGGACGCGAGAAAGGAGATAGGCGGGGTGACGATCGTCAACGCGGATGATGACGTTCCCGCACTTTGATCGTAGATTATGTTACTCATGTCGATGAACAGGGGTGTCAAGGCGAGAAGAAAAAAGTTCGTTAGGTTTCAACGAAATCGCATCACGATACTCCCGCTGCGCAATAACTGTTACTCGTTTTATTCATCGACATTGAACGAAAAGAAAGAAAAACGTTCATTCAGATTACTAAATACGCTGTTATATTAATTTTGTATTAAAAGATATATCCGGTAAGTATTCAATATAGCATATCATATTATCGATTATAATTAACTCGTCATTGCTCCCGTATCCTTTAGAGCTTAACTGCTTACGCAGTTACAGTATGTTGTACCTGCTGAGTGAGGTGAGCGAGAGTAGAGAGAGCCTAAAATAGTTGATGTGTTTAAGCAAATGGAGCACCCACTATGCACCTCCAACACAATGAAGCGTTACGATGGGACAGCGATACGATACGAAGAGGGTGAGACGTACCAAAGGGCCAGAAGGCCGTGTGATGTATTTGTAAAAAGGTGTCGGGTTGGAACTAAGGAGACCCGCTTCAGCGGATGCCCCCGAGGGAGCATAACTGGCGGCGGTGGCAGCAGCGGCAGGGAGGCAACAGATAAAAGAGAATCGTATAAAATGGGGTGCGCCGCGAGAAAGTGAGGTGGAGAGAGGGGGGAAGGTAATGTGCGCGAGGGACGGTGGTGCCCGTCGGTGCCCGTGGGGCACCCCGAAGGTGCGGAAACCCGGGGGACGAGTGCCAACGCCATTTTGCAGCTTTCGAAGTTGCCGAGTGATGAGAAGAG
This sequence comes from Atta cephalotes, assembly GCF_000143395.1. Lineage (NCBI taxonomy): Eukaryota > Metazoa > Arthropoda > Insecta > Hymenoptera > Formicidae > Atta > Atta cephalotes. The sequence continues at coordinate 2,521,027 of NW_012130086.1, forward strand.
TGAGATGGCCCGAGATGGGGACGGCAGAGGGGGATTGTCAACGGGGATAGAGGAACTGAGAGCGAGAGGGTCTTTCGGTCTGATCTGTCAAATTTCATTTCACGCTTCTGAGAGCGGGCGCGACCAGCTCGATGGAGTCAGATACAGATCTGCCGACATCTACCAGCGGTCCCGCCATTGTTGATTGTCAAGGAAAATCGTATGCTTAATCGAGATATCATTTTTTTAAAAAGAAAGTCACCATAAATCACAATAAAATTATATCTTGATAAGAACTTTATTCTGCATCTGTATGCTGAAGAGAAATGCCGCAGATCAAACATTAAAATTAAAACATTGTTATCGAAGATAATTGCTCGAAGATAATTTCGAAATTTTCGATGAATATATACATATTTTTAATAATAGTTTGCCGTGCAGAGATTGCGAAAAAAAATCTCGCAACGTACAAACGGACATGTCCACGAAGTGTTACCTGAGATATTAAATAGAAGCAAAGAGCGGCGCGCGCGACAATAGTCCAGGTTGGTGAGTAGAACCTGTCTATCGATCGTCGAGGACCTTGATGCGTCGTATCGTTCTGGCGTTTGTACGGTCGGTCGGTCGGTCGGTCTCCATGCTGAAAGCTTTGTCACTCGAAGCACGTACTCGGGGCAAAGACCGACGCCGCAAGCTCTCCCCGCGTCTCTGTCTTTCTCTCTCTTTTCCTTTCTCTTGTCCAGCCAACGATCTCGCTCGCTCCTCTTATCACCCTACCTTTCTACAACGCGCCATTGTGTTCTGCCACAGCAGAACCCTGTATATTCCTTGACGCTATGGATTTTCCGAAAGCGTTTCGCTGCTCCGCGAGCCTCGCCCCTTTCCCGACGTGCCTTCTTCAAAGTTTGCGTGATAAGCCAAGAACTGAACTTTCCTTCTGCCGAAATAATACTGAAAGTATCACCGATCGTCTACTAAAATCTCTGGCAAACTATAAAGTTCTGGGTTATATCAAATACAAAATGAAATATAGCATTTTTTTTGCTAAGATCTATCATATCGAGTGTATCTTGTTCCTGTGAACTTCGCGCAAAAGTCACTCAGTATCGCCGCGTCGAGAACAATGAAAATTTCTTGTATCTTATGTGACGTCATTGTCATTCGCAAGACTGAAGGCGCGAGAACCAAAACGAGCGAGTCGACGGACGGACGATTCGATTCGGTTAGGCGGATGGAAGCCGATCCTATGAGTCAGACAGCGCTGAGAATCCGCGGGATGCTAAACAATGCCTACCACGCCGAGCGACCAAAATCGACAATGGAACGAAGTGTCGAGAATGAAGGCCGTATCGCCATCCTGTTGTTAACGGCATTCAGTGTGTCTGTAACGATGCTAAATTATTTCTGGTGTCACTAAGTGCAACCGCTGGTTTTGACAATATAATGACGAATGTATAAGGACGTACTTTAATATTTTTGTAAAGCTTCCAATATTTGCAAAGTTTTTTATTTTAGAGTGAAATAAAATATATAGTAAGAGAAAATGATGATTTTTTATTGCTCGTTTAATACAAATGCCGTGATATATATATATATTTCGCATGGCTTTGAAAATTTCTCACGCTACTTTTCTTGTAGAATTCATCGTCGATAACCGTGGCGTGCCGGCAGGAAATAATAAAGCGATATCCGGAATGGAGGAAATATTACGGGCATATTAGCGAGACCCCGCGGGTGGTCGATGATGGAGGAGAACGAAGAACGAGACAAGAGAGAAAGAACGGCCATAACCGTACACCATACGTCGCCACGGATCGGTAGTAGGAGCCTAACTGGAGGTCCCTGTTGGGCAATAACGCCCTCCTTCGTAACATAGTGGCACAATAATGTAGGTTCTTTATGCGAGTACAGGGCAAATAGATCACATTGCTGACTAATAAGCCCGTTGGTGTGACCGCGCTCTCTTTCTCTTTTCTCTTTCTCTCTTCTTTCTTTTTTCTCTTTTTCCCTTGGACGAATTTCCCGCTTTTTCCCGTTTTCTTCCGAAAATTCCCGTCGCCTATCAATTGTGTTAAGCATAGGCGTCTCCGGGGGTGTCCACTATTGTAATGGTAATGCACTCAGCAATCGATCTGCCTCATTATGTCACCAAACCCTCGAAAAACTTCGCAGAGTCACACGAGACCCACTGAATTCCGTACACCCTATTTTTATGGGAAAAATGCGATACGAGCGGAATGACCATTCTAGGACGAGTGTCGAAGGTCGTGTCAAGACCTTCGAGGTCCAGTTTGTTGAAGCTGATTTGTTAGTGATATATTTTTATCATGGTGATTATTCTATTATTTTCAAAAGGATTTTGAACATAGAGATTTTATAGATCAAAAAATTTTATCGTTTACCAATTATCCACGCAAAAAAAAATTACTTACATATTTTTAATAAGATATTACATCTGTAATAATGAGAAATTCTGTAATCTATACACGAACAATAACATTTCGGATGGGTCATTGACACTGATTAAAGAACGAGTTAGGAAAGCAGACCTGCCAGCCTATATTAAATTGCAGACTACCATAATACTTTGGAACTCCAACCATCTCGATTACCCGTCTAATTATCTGCCGAGTCACGATAGGGCAACCCCATTTTCTCGAAGACAGAATTGCCATTCCCATCGTCCTTCGAGTCAGCGATGCCGACTACTACCCTCTCTCGGGTCATTGTTACATCGTTACTACCCTTTAGTACGGCCCTCCAACCAATTTCGGTCCAGGACGATGGGTACGATTTCCGCCTCGCCGTCATGACCGATCGAGAACAGATTTGCGAGCGAATCGTTCCACGAACCGTACGATCGTAACTTGTCGATATTAATGGATGCGTATTGAACGACGTGCACCGTTTCAAAGATTCAAGGTATTGTTCAGTTCTCTCTCTAATTAGATCTGCCTAGATAGAAAAATCTAGAAGTTACTCTGTAAGATATAGGTCGTTGAGAACATTGAGCAAAAGCCAATGCGCGGTAAGTCGATAACATCCAGCTAGGAGAGAGAAACTGCTCGATATTTGCGCTGCACGTCCGATGACAGTTAGTTAATATGCATAGTTAATTTCGTTTGTCTTCGGAGGCAGTCGTGCGAAAATACGCGCGGCTTTACGTGTGAGCGTTAGATGCAGTAAGCGGCAGTAGGAACTCAGCTAGGCGGGCTGCAATCAATACTGTTTCGGCATTACGGTGGAAACACTCTCTCCGAAACAGCCTACGTTTCGCCTCTCACGTTGCTGAAGCGAGAGGAAGAGCAACGAGAGAAGAGACAAATAGGAGCAGAGAGCAAGAGAGGAGAGACGCGCGGGCGAGGGAAACGCGGAGGGACGCGATGTTTGTCAAAGAGAGATAGGGAGAAGGAGGTTCCAAGGGACGAAGAAGGAGCCTAAGAGGGACAAGGAAGACGAGGGGGCCTCCGACCACGTTTCGTGGTCCGCATACTGATAGGTCCAGTCGTATATACGGAGAGAGCGAGCGGGCGCGTTGGCAAAGCCCAAAACAGAGCTCTTACCGTCTTTGGTAAACCCTGGTCTGGAAAACACCGGCAACGTTGCCGTCGTCACGCCGTTCCCTACAGCTCTCTTGTCCTCGTCCTGCGATGGGAGGGAGATTCCTCTGAAATTCGAAAATCGAAGCACGCCAAGAAGGATAGAAATCATTTGCGTTCGTGTGATTTTTAAGCTGGCTACTCCGCGAATTTCTCGGCCGTTTAAAGCGCAAATAGCCCACGTGAATTCCTTATATTATCGTCGGCTGGAAGTGAACGTCCTTCGGAACATCGTTCTGCTCGTGCGCGCCCAGGAAATTGAACCCGCGTTTTCAAGCATGCCGCCTGCGCCGGTTCGCAGTAACTTCCCATTAACGGTACGTGAAAATACTCGTATGCCGTTTTAGGTGGACGTTCACTCGCTCGCTCGCTCACTTGTATACGACGTTGCATGTTAATAATCGTGGACGAACAGTTGATAGATTGTTTTAATATGCTGGACTGGACGACGGATCACCACGTGTCACGTTATTTATTTCAACGTATTGCGTATTGCGAAGGTAGCTAAACATATAATTCGTGAGTAGATAGTTGATAGGATGCCGTCTTTTATCGTGCTCGAAATTTTTTGGACAATTACTTTTTTCGAAATGCTTCTCTGGACATTTAGAGAAGAAAAAGAGCGAAAGAGAAAGAATTAGAGGAGGGGGAGAGAGAGAGAGAGAGAGAGAGAGAGAGAGAGAGAGAGAGAAGAAGAAGAAGTAGTAGTACGTACGTACGTACGTAACGTAACGGTAACGGGACGGACGGACGGACGGACCGACGTACGTACGGTAGGGTAACGGGTAAGGAAGGGAGGG
>NW_012130086.1:2525424-2539039 GCF_000143395.1 Atta cephalotes
AGAGAGAGAGAGAAAGAATGAGTGCCAGTTCATATAAACGGGGCGCAGGTAGCCCGAAGCTATGGGGTCGAAAGAGGTGGAGGAGGGTCAGAGTCCCTCTCTCGCGAGCGCATAGTTCGTACAGCCGGTAAGTGGGTACCCACTTCTGAATTGGCTCCCCTCGTTCCACTCGTTGGATCATCGTCGTTCGCCGAAAATTCGATCATTATGATTGCTTATGATGTAAATGATGCCCCGCGGCAGCAATTGTTTCCACCAGAGCGAGCCCGTAGGGCTGCGGGTCCCGACACTATCACCCTGAAGAGCTGGACAAGGCTACGGGATGCCAAGGAGCGTACTATTGTCATGGCGTTTCAAGTAATAGAATTGGACAGCATTCAAGCAGGTGCGACGAAATCATCGTCGATTCACTTCGCATTTGAACCCATAAGCGTTAACGCAGTTTAATGAATAATAAAAATGACAACTTATAGGTGCATTATATCTTACTTTTTTACATCAATTTCAAATAATTTTCACTTATTATATGCTTTCATTTTTTTTTTATATTTTTGTGATATGTTTACTTGAGCGGAAAAGAACAGTTTTGCGTATACAATCGTCAGATATCATGCTTCTTCGTGATGGAAAATCGATTCATGCACGATTTTGGAGGAGGTTGGAAATAGCCTTCCTTCTGGAGGGTCGAATCCCCGGTTAATTTGCCCTCGGCTTCTTTACGACCGTAATTTTAAATTCCAGTAAAAAAGCGAACTATATTTAGGTGTTCTCTTTAAATAGGCCAAGGAAATCGTTCCACATCGGCTCGAGGACCGAGTCGAACCGATCTCATCCCGCGTGTTCTTTCGTGCCCGCGAATTCACGTAATATACACGTGAAGCAACGTTTTTCGGCGTCTTTATATGTGAGTAACGTCTGTGCGTGTGTTAGGAGGGGGATCTACCGCCCCGCTGCCGCCTATTATAGTAATTTCACGGTACGATGTCTATTCCCGCGCTGCTCTCTGGAGCAACAGGACTAATTTCATTAGGGATAAAGATCATCATTATTTTGCGACCATCCCGAAAATTGCTCCGGCATGCCTCTCCTTTCCGCGATTTGATTTTAGAGAATGCGAGCATTTTAAACTTTCGGTCCCTCATTCATCCGGCGAAGCGTGCTTTTAAAACGTGTCGTTCTTATTTCTATTTATAAGCAGAAACGATGTTATCTTGATAATCATGAATATTTCTCTTTATCAAGTAATATTCTTGCGAAAAAAAATGTGTCATGATGATAAAAAATTATTATTTCGCGGTCGATTAAATATTAATAATAATGGCATAATAAACGCGTCCCCTAAAGAGGACGTCACGTTCGTGCGGGATTCGTCGATCGTCAAGGAACGAATCTCACATCCGGTTGGACTGTGCCGCTGTTGTCGTCGTACACGTTGTACACGATCGCACGATAAATCGACGGCCGATCCAGTGTCACGTAACTCACGTACACGAGAGCGAGCTTGGCAGCCGGGTTTTTCTTCGGCCAGCAGTCCGGCGCTCGTTGACTGATCGAAAGAATCCTTCGCGAAAGGTAAGCGCGAGTGCAAGGAAAGGGAGTACGACGATGGGACTCCTGTGAAAACGAGAGATGGTGCGCACGACAACGGGAAAGTAGGCGCGCCATCCGTCGACGTGACATTCTAACTGATTTTTATCCGTGGACTTCTCTCCCTCTTTCTCTCTTTTTCTATTGCGACAGGAAGCGTTTGAAAAATTCCGCGGTGTTTGCGCGATGCCGATAATTGCAGGTTTATTAAGCCACACTATCCTGCTCCTCAATAAAAATAAAATTAATCTTTTAAACGACAACTTTTTGCGTTGATAAATGTTGCTATAGACTATAGATTTGTATCATTATGAAAAATATTAAAGTTTGGAATTACTTAATTATGGATATTACTTAGTTATTCGCATATATATTTTTATCTTTTTAGTTTAATATATAATTTAGCTTAATATAAAAAAAAATATTAAACAAAATTTTCTGTTAATGCATAATTTTTCACCTTTTCATTATCATGTTAAAGTTTTTGTTAAAAATGTAAAAATAAAGACAAGATAAGTCGGCAAAATTATTCTTTTTTTGTTTGAAAAATGTCGAAATGATTTTTGAGGTATTCGAAATGAAATTCACACAAAAATATGAAAATTTTTATTTTTTATTCCATACACTGATAAAAGAATTAAGTATGTTGTGTACAACTATAGTTAAAGGACTATATATACTATCATGATAACTTAATAATAAACTTAAAAATATTTTTATAATATTGATCTTTATTTTCCAGAAAAATAATTCTTCATCAAGTATTCACTTCTAAACTTAAACGTTTTGTAAGACATATCGTTTCTTCTAATCAGTGCTCGGATTAAATTCGTGAATGATCGAAAACATTTATAGAAGAAAAATCTGAGAAACAGACAATTACGAAACATTGTGCGGTAAACTGCATTCTTTGAACGCAATGGACATCTTGTAACGCGATATTAAACGAATTCGCGGCGAACATAAGGCATACTTGAAAGAGAGACAAGTTATCGCAATCAACGATTCGTTATTAGTTATTACTTATCACTTCGTAGCTACTGTCTGGCGGCTACAATTAATTGTTGCCGTCTAATTGACAAAGTTCTCATGCTTGGACGTCACATTCTCGGCAACGCCGTGGCAGTCTCATTCTCTTTATTTTTGTTATGACTTGGAGGAAAAAACGCGTCTGAGTTCCTGATTCGTTATCGAGATTTCGCTTTGGGGGATTCGAAATAAGCTTAAATCAGAGAAAGGAAATCGAGTCAACGAGATCGCGTTAGATTTATTGAGGTTCCTGTCTCTACGATTATCTATCCGTTAAACGTTTTATCATTCTCCTGAACATGCTCAATAGGGAAAAGATTTCTTGGCGCACGGGTATTGATTTACGAAACCTTAGCGATAAAAGATGCGATTTATTTTTGGCGTGAATTCATTTGAACAATAAAATAATGATATAAAATAAAATATTTGTCGTAGAATTCTTAATTTCCTTTCTTGACAAAATTGAAAGATGACAAAAGGATTTTTTTAATGCTTTCTTTTTTCTAGAAATAAATTTACAAAAAAATTGATTCATGTTCTTCGATTATTTTTTTATTAATTTTTATAGAAAATAAAATAATTAGACATGATGTGATGAATATGATTACGTTATGTCGTGTTGCGTATGGCATTCAATTTTCGTATCTCAACACTTTGAAAAGTACGAATACAAATACAGAGAAAGTAGGGTGTCGTGGCCATGCATTCTGTCGCGCGAGTCATGGGGTAATTAACCTGGCTCGACGATATCGTTAATTCCTTTTACATCGCGTGACAGACTCTCGGAGACTCATTATGTGATTATTAGTTATTTCCTCGCTGATTTTTTACAAAATGTGGTTCCGCAATTAGCAATCGTAGGTGTAAGTAATTGGAGTATATCAAATTAATGTTAAGAATGAGAAAATGCGAAATTTGCCTTCAGTATATTTAATTCCTTTAAGAAATTGTCTGCAATCTTAAACATCGAGAAATTTAATCTTTATTCCATCTTAATCTTATTGTACAATTATATTACGTAATTATTTTCAAGAGATATTATTAGCATATGTTTTTATTTGATAAAGAAATGATAGCTGAAATGAATAATTAACGTGCTATAAATACGATTGACATTTCAAACGTTAAATATTTGGTATATAATTGTAGCTTGTAAAAGTGCACATGAAAAACTTTTACAACCATATAAGTTTCAATTCAATAATGTAATTCTTTTCACTATTTTATAATTTCGTATTTTTGAACAAATTCCAATGCATCGTAAATTGACAACAAAATATTACATTAAAAAGAAGATTGAATATTTTCCATGCATGTAAAAATTAATTAAAAAATTTTAATATAATATAAAAGCTCTTTTTTTGTCTGAAACAGTCGATCGTGTCAGCGTTTGTCTTAAAGTTTTACTACCCCTATTTTTTTCAAGAGTGCATTTTAAGTTGGTCGTTTCTGCTCTCGAAAGATTTCGACACGAAGACAACCCCGCATAGTAGGTAAACGCGCACGCATTGCGGACGACAGCTGTCAAATAAATGTTAAAAAAAGCGCTAGCCGAGCGAAATTTCGAGTGGGACGTAAAGAAGAAGGGTGCGTGCCACCCCTAGTGAAATACCCTTAGCCCGCGGGGCAAAAGGCTCTGCACAATTTTTCCAGAGTTCGCTCTCCCTGCAGCGGGCGGTCGATAAGTCACCACTAGACTAAACTTCGCGGCAAGGTCGTCGGCCTTGTCTCAAAAATGAGTTGGACGAATTCTTTTTCTACATTATCATTCAAAAATTATGTAAAAGTGTTTCTTATTCTTTCCACGAGAAAGTTTTATACTAATCTTGGTTGTCGCGTGTGAATTAAATAGACCGCTTATTTGCGATAATGATTTATGTTTTCATAATTTTTATTTTGTAAAAATTATCGAGGGAAATAATAAATTAATTTGTGAATTATTATAAATAATAATTAATAATTATAGTCGACATAATGTATAGGTAGATATGCATATTGTTCTTTTTTGTTTGCGCACAAATAGATATCAAATGGAATTAGATATATCAGGCTTCATAAAGTAGAATGTCGAATATACTTCTAAATTGCGATAATTGATTTGTGTCAATAAGATCGTTTCTGATTTGTAAATCTAACGCGTGCCCAAATTTTCAAGATAAAAGCGTCAGGACAGTTCGTTACGTTTATTCCGCGGCGTGGAATGCGTTTCGTCTTTCTAAATTTAACGAAGTAACGAAAGCTAAAAGTCCCTCGACAGAGCCTTGTGGCGTTAGATACTAAAGGCGACACAGCGCTGAAGGGCAAATTTTCGAGGGTGGTTTCGCGCGTCAATGGTTTATTAAGAAGCACTTGTTTAAAGGCAGCCCCTTTCAGATCCGACAGCCAATTCGACCACGACGTTTGTGTCACTCGGATATATAAATGGATAGAACGGGCGGAGGTGGCTGGTTCGCTTCGAGCTGCGCGCGGGCGGAGGACGGTTGAATTCACCCCACAGCAATCCGTCGTGTCGCCGTAATTGAAGTTATTGCAATATTGTGTCCTGTCAGCCCCGCTATCCTCGCTATCGTCCTATTTCTCTTTACCTCATGCGATTTGCTTTTCCACCTTTATTGTCTTGGGTCTATAGTGTCAAGTTTGCCAGATCGCATAACTCGTCGTGAATAATAACGTTAATTCTTCTGTCGCTTCGCAAATGTGGCTTTAATTATGGCCTTAAATTGTAATTGACTCATTCAAATACTTTCGAAATTTGGATGGCATGTTAAAGAAAATTAAAAAATTCTCAAAGAAAAAGTTTACTTTATGTCACTGATATGTGATATTATCACATTTATTATCATATTTTAATTATCACGAAATTTAAGCAGTTATCAAATCATGTTGTAATCCAATCTTGTGAATTGTTGCAACAATTTTAGTGCATTTATTGTATCAGATTTTATCGTTGCAAATTTGCGATATCGCGTATCATCAGAAATCACAGAACGAAAATTCTTTCTGAGAATGCTTTCAGTGCAAGTGCCTAAGGCGAAGTTAACTTTATCCTCGCTTAATCGCCTTTTCGATAGGTACGAGCCAATCCCTTTGTTCAGACAATATCTCCACACGCTACCCCCGCTAATGTATGCACCTCTATCTCACGCTTCGGTCCTCGCGATGACTCCGGTACTCCTAACCCCATAGCTGCCACCACCCCATACAGAAAGAGCTGGAGACGAGGGAGAGACCTCGTACTCGTTCGCCTTTATTGAATTTTGGGACCGTTCCAGTTGGAGAAGAGAAGTACTGCGATAGAGGAAACGAGAGACGCTTGTGTGCATGCGCGAGAAGAGACGAAGAGGGAAAAAGGGCTCTGGGATGGCCTGTGGGGTGCGAGTCAGAATTAATTCACATCCCGCTGCATTGCTTTTTACGATATAACTGCGGTTTGTTAGTCGTTATTCACGGTACGAATTCAATTTCATGTCCGGTTCGCCAGCTAGACATAGAAGCGACAAGCTTTCCGATGCTGTCTCGTGTTCTGCGAGAAACTTGCATTCGCCATATGTAATAATAAGCAATGAAAAGAAAATAAAAATATTCTGAAAACTTAAGTTTAAATAACGAATGAGATTATTATAAATAATTATGTTCATAAAGAAAAAGATTTTTCGAAATGTATGAATTTGGAAAATGTAAATTTTTAATAGTACATATATAAAAAATATTTGACATAAAAATGTTTTTATAAATAGATTACTTAAGAAGCTTTTATGAATGACTCAATTTAAATAAATATCGATTCTAAATTTTATCTTTTAAACAAAATATAATTTTTTGGTATATATCTTGTATTTATGATACATCGATTGTTTGGAAAAATATGAGCGAATGTTTTCAATCGTAAGACATGTTCCGGTTAACACGTGGCCCTGTGCGCCACGTGGGAACGCTGTCAGTGAAAAATCGAATGGCGGCAAGCGCGTTACCCATTTTACGTTACGTTAAATTGCTCGTTGGAACGCTGGCGAATGCTTTTCGATCGGTTACGGATAGTGCGATAAAGCACACCACTAACACGAGATACGACCAATTAGCTTGTGTGCCAAGTACGATTTAAGCGGGTTGGTGGAACCCCGGAGGCATTGCCAAACGGCGATTTAAGCCGACATCTTGTGGCAAAGAATAGGATATATCGCGTGTGTATATATTGTCTGTCGCAGATAATAATTTATGATATCATTTATCCATTCTGCATCGTAAAGAGTTATTTCTTTATTTTATCTTAGTTTTTCTATAGTAAGATAAAGACTATAAATTGTAGAATGATATAATGATTTAAAAATTTTTTTTATAAATAATGTTAAATGATACTTCTTGTTTTATCATTAAGGAATATTAATAATCTTTTTCTGCTAGTAGTTGTTTTAATAAACTATGATAACAGAATGATTTTTAAATAAGTAATATTGTACAACTCTTACCTCATGTGATCATTATCGGTGCAATGTCTTAGACTTTTTTTATCCTTTTTCATCTTCTTCTTTCTCTTTTTTTTCTATCCTAAGAATCGTCTACCATTTCTCCTTTTCTACATCCCTTCCAATCACAGTTGACATCCCCACCACTCATCATAGAAATCCCTGTGGTCAGGAAGGGAAGGGGCACGGACTACCACGTGATCCATGTGACCGCACGAGACACGCAACGATATATTGTCACACGCGATGCATCCAGCTACTTTCTTTCGTTTACCGTCCTGCCATTTTATCTCGATCCGCTCGATTCACGATATCTTCTCTTCGTTGAATCTCCGCTCTTTTGTTACTCCTTTTCTCCGTATCCCATGGAAAACGAACGGCGAACACGTGTAGCGAATTTCCTCTGCTCTTTGACCTCTATCTCCCTCTCTCTGTGTCGTTCTCTACCTCTCTTAAACCCTCTCTGCCTCTCTGTATTTTTTTTTATTTCTTTCCCCCCTCTTGTTGTTCTCGCGGCTGCTGCCGAGAAGCGTGCTTTGCCAGCGACTACTATCTGCCGCGTAGCGAGTCGACCGCGGGACTTTGGTATACTGGGAGTATGGTAAGTAGATACACCCCTGCCACCGCCACCCCCTCCTCCCGTCCCCTCAGGGAACCCATGCGTTCCCCCGCTGCCTCCCGCCAGGCTCCGCCGTCGGCCTCCCCCCGTTCACCGATCTCCCGCCGTCGCAGTTGCTACCGCGTTGTCCTCTCACCACTCTCCTATCCAGCGAACCGTGCTTTGCCGCCCCTCTCGCACCGCCTCCACGTTTTGCTCGCGAAGCTCCAGGGACGTATCAATCGTCGATTTGTCGGAATTCCGTTTTTTTATGGACCTGCTAGGCAAACTTCGATGTCTCGTAACGACAACTCCGTTGCATCTCATACAAATGAGTCAATCTACTCTTAATCGGGGTATAAAGATATGATCATGTCAACACTAATATTCTAGAATATATTCTAGAATATTTGATGCTCAATCTGACATTAATTTTAATAAATATGTAAATGATAATAAAATAAACAATAATAAATAATAATACAATTAACTTTATCTTGAATTTTCTGATTCATTTTATCGTCTAATTTCACTTGAAAGATTTAAGTTTTTATAATGCCATGTAGTGTGTAATCTTCGTGGATATATTTATACGTACAGTGTACACACTTTTTCATCTTTAATTGGACAATGTCCATGAGAAACATAGATAGAGAGAAGATTCCACAAGGTATCACTGATATTACCAAAGCAACATCAATCGATTTTTTTAGCATCGATAAACTGCTGAATTCGGGTACGATGAGGGAAGGTGCACAGCCCTGAACGATCGCCACCACTACCGTGCACTGGCAAACGTATAAAAGACAGCGTTTGCATGCTAACATATCTATTATAATGGCGACGTTGTGCCTCTTTCTCACACACGCCGATACGCACGTTCCGTCGCTGTCGCACTTACCTTCTCCTCCCTTTCGCTCGTTTCTCCGTGATGCATTCCATCTCACTTCATCGCGCGCATAAATTACCACTTTCAAATGCAAAAGTATGAATGAGATAAAGTTCCCCGATCGTTTTTCGTCCCATCGATGCGATCGCTCTCACTCTCTTCTTTTTTTCTTTACGTCTCTGTGTTACTTATCTTCAAGAATTGATTACATGCATTATCACTAGATCGATCATAATAGAAACTTATTTTGTATCTTTATTTATAATACCTGTATCTTTTCTTTTTCTAAAGTAATCTTTTGCATTATGATTAACATGATATGTTGGTCTTGAACCATAAATGATAAATTAAGATTTAGAGCATTGTCAGATAATCAAATACTGAAACTCGAATTTTCATTTTCTTATAAACTTACATGATTTAAATTTAGCCTGATGGTAATGTAAAAGTTATGTTTTTCTAGCTGTGCTTAATCACTAGATTAATGATTTTGTAGTGGTTAACTTTAAAAGTTATTATTACAAAATCAGTTTTTACCATAATTAACACAATTTTTACGTTATCATCAGGTTAAGTCTAACCACAAATAAATTAAAAAGAAAATCTCTCCTCCTCCCTCCCCGAATCTGAAAATACAACAATACAGATAGCATAGCATTCTAGATTAAAATCTGTTAATGTTCAAAACTTGTCAAATGTTTTTGGAAATATTTAAAAGCAAGTTTTACTCTAATAATAGTACACACCCACATAATTTTAGAAAGATTTTATTAAGTGATTATATGTGATTACAAAAAAGAATTTATTGCAAAAACGAAATACGATTATTGTTATATAGGTTTTGAAGATATTGAGAAATATTCAGGAATTATGCAAGTAAATAAAAGTCGACGCATGCTGTTGTCTAATAGGTATGCGAGCCGCGTTCCATAATCTGGATCTCCCTCTACAATATCCATTTATAGAATAATAATAATAATTCCGGAGCCAATGAGGTTCCGCTAATGTCGTCACGTTAGATAGTTACAGTCATCCGGTCTCGTAATAAAAGGGTTGATGTGTGCGCGTCATCCGCACCGGAGACTAATCCCTTCGTCCAAGATTCGTCATAAGCCACGGATCGATGAGGCGTAGCATGGTTTCTCGCTAGACAACCATTACTCATTCTCGCATTATTTAAATCAATGGCGAAATAAAATTTCAAAGAGTTGTTGTTTGATAAGTTATCGCGTTTAATTGATATTTCCTTATGCAGAAAGGTAGTTACGGGCAACAAAAGATAACGCTTCTGTCAACATACGCATATTCGTTTATGTTAATCAGGCAATGTGACGTCACTGACAACCCTAGCAACGCGCAATATCAACCCTTAACTTCGTCGCAAGCAACAAAACGTACACGCAGAGCATATCATCGTCCCGCGCCGTACGATCCCTCTCCCCACCGACTCCGCTTTTCTCCTATCCTCCTGTACACCCTTTGTCGACGTTAACCCAAAGTGAATGGTCCTACACCGCCCGTTGCAGGCATGGGTTTTAACTTCGGGGTGACTTACTCCGAGCGTTATCTATTTTGACAGCGCGGTACGCCCGCGGTCTGTCGTAGGGTCGTCGTAGAGGGGCTTCGCGGTAATTGTGTTTTAACTACGCTCTACATCGTCACGATAGCCCGTTGTCCATTGTTCCAAACTGTCATAAAATATTCTTTAACGCGCGTTGTTGCGCCATTAGGAAATGATTAAAATAGCCTCGTATTCTCCGAGAAATAATTCCTATATCGGAAAACACTGCATAATTTTGCATCGCTATAACTAAATTACTTTGAGATAATAAAGAATGATAGGTCATCCATTTTATTTCATTACGATATTGTCGTTTCTGCGCCAGAATGCCTAACTTGCAAATTAACGATAAACAGCGTGCGCGATACCTATATGCCAACCGCCATTTGCGTCGATTTTATAAAACTACGGTGTGTAAGCTATATAGGAAACATGGGCGGATCCTATACAATATGGCATTCAATTTGCGACGGATTCGCTGTCTGGCAACGCAAACAACCGCTATTGGGTTTCATTTAATGAACCGAGCCAGAGCCTTCGGAAGCATTTTTGTGCTGTGGGCTCGGTTTAAATTGAACGTCCTCCCCTTTCTCTTTCATCCGTTACCTATCTTCGCTCATTTTATATCTACTTCCTGCGACTTACGCCTCGATAGCTCGATTTGATACAGGAAGCTGCTACTATTTTATCGACAGTCAAGACGTGTTTGCAGAATTAAATTATAATGAAAATCAAAGTAATAAGCGAAGAAAAAATTAATTTTGGCCTTAATATGAGATACTTTTTTTTCAGGAGGATTATATTATCCTTTTTCTTTTTCCATCGCGAGTAAAGTCGATTATTTTTCGACAGGTTGCATTTCTACAAACACCAGATCGGACACACCAAGAAAATTCAGGCCTCGTTAAAAATATTACGGCTTATAAGACAATCCTCTTAAAAGTGCTGTGGAAGTGCGGACGGGGGAGTGTTGAGGGATAGGGGGATAGAGCAGGAAGGGAGTGAGAAGCCGGCACCGGTATCGGCGCCGTATCGTTCCACTGTGCAAGTGTCCGGTAAGGTAAGCGGATCCACGATAATCCGGATTACGTATTTGCCCGGTTCTCTGCCTCCTGCCATCTCGATCTCACGCCAGTCGGAGAGCCAAAGACGTATTTGCCTCGTGGCATCGCACCGTCTGCCGTCTGTAATCTGTTTAACGCTTTACGAATGGCAGCCGGTCGTTTCGCGAAGCCACGAAAACGCGTGTAGCGTATGTATATCGACCGTGTATGTAGATATATCATTATCACGACGTGTATAACTGCGGTTATAATAAAAACACTACGAATATTTTGATTTCTCTTTCGTTGATTACGAGACTCTCTTGGATACATGTAGCTTGCAGTTATTATAAAACGCATGTTCTTAGTTCAGGGAATGATTTATTATAGGTATCTCGATGAGATTGTCGTAATTGTAACGTTTATGTCATTATAATTTTTATGTTTGAGGAAAAAGGATTATAAAATAGTAGGGGAATTATAATTTGTAAGTAAGGAATTATAATTTGGAAATTGTATTATATTCTGCAGTCACTTAAATTGTGCAAATAAGAATAAAAGTCAATATTTGATATATAATGAATAATATTTGAGCTATCACTTATATATATTCTATATATATATAAGTGATAGATATATAAGAAAATGATTTATTTATAATTAAAATTAGAAATTTTTATTTATAGAATTTAAAAGACTTTAGTTTTGTTTAAACGTCAAATTTAAGTATTTTGCTTTTGTTTACCATGTTTTCGTTTTTGTTAAATGGCGTATTGGCGCATTGGTGCATGACTACAAAGAGAAATTTTTAATCATAATTTTTAACCGGACTGCATGTTCATGTCTCTTCTTCGCGGACACACGCGGTCTCAACATTGATCGGTTGCGATCTTTAAACAGCGCCATTAACGATTGCGTGCACAGGCTGAGGGGGTCGCGATCAAATGAATATGATGAAAGAGTGGCGGCATTAGGCGAACGTGCCGTGCATACTGATTTGCGGCTGATTGATTGGACCCCTTTCCACTCGACAACGCTGCGCCACCGCGGCTCGACCCCCGCCCCCTCGATTCCACCCCATGAGTGAACCAACATCGTTGATAATATCAACCGAACGGGAACATCGATGACGAATAGAAATTAATAATCATGAAATAAAACTGTCAGACGTATCAGCTTTTAATAAAAAAAAGTATTATAAGAGCTTTTTATTCTTAATTATTTTATTACTTAAAATTGAATGCTAATTTCTCAGATATTCTGACATACAGTGTACCACAAGATAAAGTAGAATTGCTAATAGAGATAGTATATCATCAAAATAAAACGATCATAAAATGCTAATATTTAAGGAAGCAAATAAACAAGCGACCATTTTACGATAACGCTTCATTATCGAATGAATCATCCGTGGATGTTAAATCAGAATCGCTGTCGTTGCTTCGAAGCTGCGTCAGCGTGCGGACTAGTAATTTTCGAAATTAGTCAAATGGACGCGATGCGCTGCGTGGGGTCTTGCAAAAGAAAGTGGAGAGAACGCGAGCGGACGATTATGCAAGTTAATCCCCAGCTACGACGGCAACTTGTCACGCGGAAGTCGGATTTGGTGGAAAAGCGTGAGGTATTTCGTTCAGCAACGATGGTTGGCTGGTATGTTGGTGGTTTGGTTCATCTTCATTGTCTCGGGTTATGCGAACTGTTGGGCTGTAACATAATTGTTTTTGACGCTGTAATTTTACAGTGTCGTGCGTACATACACGCATCGGCGGCACGCGGGCATATCAGGTACATCCGCGGCGCGAAGTGTCGTGATAACTGCCGTGCTTTTCCACCTTCTCCCTGCAGCCCGAGCCAGTTCTTTTGCTTTTTGGACGTCATTCCACGGTGCACGACAGGCTTCCACCGTCGCGGTCGGAAGCCATCTGCCAAGTCGCACGTCCTTTCCATCACGTCGACCAGGAACACCTCGAGGTGTTCCAACCAACGTCTTGTCTTGACGTTTTCTCTCCGCAATCATCTTCCGAGAGCCGTCTTCATGTCTCGATGGAAGAGTCATGATAGTTTCGAGATTGCCAAACGCGGAATTTACTTTGCTCCCTGATTTAATCGTTCTTGGAAAGTCATCCCTAAATATAAGCAGCAGCATGAGATCTATATGCATATATCAGAAGGGCTTATTCCATCGCGTCATCGTGTGTGTCGCGAAGAATTTGTTAATTTGTGTTGTGCGATGATTTCTTCAAATTAAAATAAGTATATGTAAAAGTGTGTGTGTGTGTGTGTGTGTGTGTGTGTGTGTGTGTGTGTGTGTGTGTGTGTGTGTGTGTGTGTGTGTGTGTGTGTGTGTGTGTGTGTGTGTGTGTGTGTGTGTGTGTGTGTGTGTGTGTGTGTGTGTGTAGTGTGTAGTGTGTGTAGTGTAGTTGTAGTAGTTAGTAGTACGTAGTA
>NW_012130086.1:2539059-2550697 GCF_000143395.1 Atta cephalotes
CGTAGTCTAGTACTAGTAGTTACTACGTAATAACTAGTAGTACGTAGTAGTAGTATAGTGTGTAGTGTACGTTAGTAGTAGTGTAGTGTGTGTGTGTGTGTGTGTGTGTGTGTGTGTGTGTGTGTGTGTGTGTGTGTGTGTGTGTGTGTGTGTGTGTGTGTGTGTGTGTGTGTGTGTGTGTGTGTGTGTGTGTGTGTGTGTGTGTGTGTGTGTGTGTGTGTGTGAAATGTTACAAATACATATACTATAAATTGAATCTACTGTATAAAATTTATGATGCTGAATATAATAACGGACGTTTACGAATTTCAAGAATGTCCAGAAGGTGTGGTGATTAATTACGATAATAATCTAAATCACTCAGACGTCTGTTAACGTGCGCTTCATTAGTTTACTCTAGTTAAAAAGATTATTCAATCCGATAATCGACGCATGTCGCGTTGACAACGTCATCGGAGCGAAATATGCGATCTCTTTAAAAACGCGTTACTCGTGCTCATGCGAGAAAACGAAAGAAGGTAGAAGCAATACAGCGGCAAGCAGCAACCGTAGAAGAAGAAGAAGACGAAGAACAGAAGATAAGAACAGGGGATAGAGAGGGTAAAGACAAGATGAGAGAGGCGTAGTAGTACACGTTGCAGGAGAAGCTGCACCGCCCGGAGGAAAGAAAGCGGTTCGAGTACTCTCCGTCTCTGTTCTTTCTTCAACCTCTCCATCACCTTGTTTCTATCTCTTTCGCTCCCACCATACCTATCACGCATACACGCATGCGGGTATACACGCATACGATGAACATGGTGTGGTCATCATCTTCGCGATTTGGAACGTAGCGTTGCACGAGTGTGAAAAAGCGAAGGGATCTCGTCGGTGCACTTTAAGAGTATCTCGTAGTACGAAGGGCGTCCGCGCTGTCTCCTGATATCGCGAATCCTTCCGGTTTATCCCGGCTGCGGAGGACCCAGGTTGAATTGCGCGGTCTCGTATAAGTCTCGTAATAGTTGAGAGCTACCATCAAGATCCGAGCTGAACGGCATGACCAGCGCCCTCCTTCGAATCGAAGAATGCTTCGGGATCGACTGCATACCAAGAAGAAAGTATTTCGCGTGGCTATGATGCTTGCGGCTATATTTTGTCTGAACGAACGACCAGGGCGTCATCCGTGATTACTACTTTCGTCGAACGCACCCTTGTCTCTCTGCCTCTCCTTCAATATCTTTTATTATTAACTATCAAGAACAACGCTTATATTCATTAGTCATTGAGCTCCCGTTCCTCTTTTTGACTTGAGTTAAGATATTGATGCGAATACCTAGAAAGAGATAAATGATCTATAATAGATTTGATTACATGTTAGATAATGATTCGCGATGAAATTGTTTAGGATTTGAAGAGGCATTCTCAACATATTTCTTTTAATCTTTTTGATGACAATAAAGAATTAATGTAACTTCTGGCATTTCTCTGATATTCTTTCTATCAATCGCGCGAATCAACACAGATATATTCGAGTAATGTATGCATATTAAAAGTTTTGTTAGTTGTTAGTTAAGTGTCCTTACGATAGATACGTGCGAACCCGCACGCGTACGTACATTCACGATAGAGGCAGCGAGCGGCAACAGTGATAGCATCGAAGTCAGCATCAGCGTCAGCGGGCCTCGTGGGCAACGTAAGATGGGTCCCGCGAAGCAGCGTGGCGTGGCGTGGCGTGGCGTGGTCTGGCCTGGTGTGGCGTGCCTGCCGTGCCGTGCAGCTTGATGCGTCGTACACACGCTGTTCGTGTTTCGCAGCGATCTGCGATGCGTACGTGTAGTATATATCGACATGTATCCCATGTATATGGCGCACAGCGTCGCGGTAGCCGCCTCGAAGAGATGGGATTGCGCGATAGGCCGCGTGTCGAAAATAGAAATATAATCTGATAGGCTCATTGTGCCCCGAGCTACTCAGTGCTATCTGCTAGCACTACCGACGAATCAGCTACTACCATACTAGTTCATTGTCTTTCGCTGCATCTTTTTCTCTTTTTTTTCCTCTCTTTCAATCATTCTTTCTCATACGTCTGTCTTCAATTCTCTTATCAGCAGGTACTTCACAATTTCTGTTGAATCACATTGTCTTCCATTGTGAAGTTATCCCTAAATATCTTTTTGTAACCCACAATGAAGTTGTAACGTTATAGATTGCTATTATAATCGATGAGATCTATCATAAAAATTTTAATTACGATGTAATGATTATACAGTAACTCGCCAGTGATTTTTCGCAAGAAAAACGAAGAAGAAAAATAATTGGCAGCGCGATGATAAGATGAGCGACGATTTTACAAGAACTGAAGTATTTGGAGGGAAGCCCTCAATTTGCGGGCGTGAGGGAAAAAAATGCTACGCGGCAATCCTCCAGCGGCCCAACCATGAGATTGGGCCGTAAACCATGGCATAGTGGGAGCGTGACCAATGGCATCGTGATCGTAAAGAAATTAGAGGGGCAGTAATGGTTTCCGGGTACGGTGTCTTCCGGTCGGCATACATCTTCTCCACGACCAGTCCGCGGATATGCGTCCTATATCAGGTTAGCCTGCTGACCCTTCGCGGTAACGACGATGGAAAGGCAGCATTTGTCTATGTCTAGCGGTTGTTTTCTTTCGACCAATCGATTCTGACGTGCCGTAAGGAGAATCGATCAGCATGTCCGAGCGATTCAGTCAGCAGTTTGCTTGAAACGCCAATTAATTAAAATTGGAAATTAATTAATCGTTTCTCTCGCGGTACGTTTAATATCAAGATCGAAGTTAAGATTTTATCTCAGCCTCTTATAGAGCCCTTGAGGCCGCATGTCGTGTTGCAATTAAAGTGTCACGTTGGATAAAGAGATATAAGTATGCCGATTAATTATGGCATTTTCTGATAATTGGCAGAGTTGGATAATAACAAATATTATAAGATTCGTCTGCTTCGACATATGTGCGAACAGATACGATTATACTTATCCTTCTTTCAATTTGAGAACAGGAGACATGTTATTCGAATAATTCTCAACGGTTTAATCGATTCGGTAGCGACACGAGAAGTATTACTAACTGTCAACTGATCCAGCGTACGTGATCGTTTAGAATTTTCGTTTTTACATCGATGTGACGGAGTAGTGCGCCGTTCGTTGGAAATGTGCGAATGTACAAACAGAGATGCAATCAGTGGCGCGACTGTATCGAGTGCGAACATGGCCCCATGCGTATCAATATGTTTTGTTGTATCCTGCTGACATGTGCATTGTCAAGGGAATAAACATGCATCAACATACGCCGGCATTCGTTGTAACGATTGCCTTTCAATCGGCCCTTGATTCCTTATCTTGTCGCCGCGCCGCGAGAGAATAACAAATTAACAGTATAACAGGCTTATTTGTATGTTAGCCAACAGTGCATGTTAAAGGGCGACATATTCTCGTTACCTCGTTCTGACTTCCTTCGAGAAACTTTGATGTTCCACGAAGGAAGGCTGAAGGTCAAACGCTTCGATATGACGCAAACACGCTTGAGCTTTTGTTATATTAAATACATTTTCTTACATTAATACATTTTGGAAACGGAAATGTATGCAAATGAGAAAAAAAATATAATTTCGAGATTTTGAAGAATCTGTGACGTTTCACCTTTCTGTAATTGCAATCGCGTGATTCTCTATGAATCTCGCGACTCAGGTGATAGCGAGAAATCGGAGTGCTAGGTGCTTGTACAGTATATGACCGGAAACGGAAATGATCAGAGTGAGAGAGTGATGGAAGTAGCGCGTTTCCTCTCCCCACTGTCCGCTGCCGCAGAACGGTTCGTTGTTAGTTCGTTCGTTCATTCGTTCGTCGTTGTGGATGCGCGATTGCGAGCGGAACGCGAAATGGAACGGGAGTTCCCCGGCTTGGCCGGTTGGCCGGTCAGCCCGTGTGCGCACTGATTGATCAACATTGTTGCCGAATTAGACTCCAGCGAGATGGGCATATTGATTGGCAATCAGTGTCGCCCGGCCACAACGAAGCCTGTCCGTCCGTCCGGGAAACGGTTTGCTAACGCAAACACCGTCGCACCTGGATCACCGCGCTGTCGTTTTTTTTTTTTTTCGTAAAAATACTGTCGCCAGCGTTCTACCAACATGTTTGACGTCGACATCCACCACTTTTGCCGTGTCGAGCTCTTCGTTATCGCGGGATTGATTCTGCGCAGATGTAATGCTACCAAAAATTGCACGATATTAACAATTAAGTGTCCGTTTACTTTTTAATTCATCAAGTCACACTGACAACAATATGTCGACAATTACAAGTATCTAACACTATCGATTTTATTTATAATATATAATATATATATTTGAAATATATAGCTATGTATGTTATGGATAATTCTTACAGAAATCTAATTTAATTTAATTTTGAAAATTATTCATTTTGAGTATTAAAAGATTCGAACAAGTGTTTTTAATATTTAAAATAAATAATTAATCACTACTTTCTAGTATTAAATTTCCGTAAGGAAAGTGAGAAGAGAGACCAAGAAACATAAAATGACTTGTGCTACTCTGGTTTTCCGTTCACAATTACTGTAAGCTGCAAATTCTGAGAATTCTGAGAATTCTGCATTTTGCTCTTAGGACCGCATGGGATTGACGATCTTTCGACGCTCCCAAGATTGTTACTATACATTTCACCGTAAAATCATCCTCGCGAAATCATCGTCAGCGAAGAGTGGCGAAAAAGAAGTCGCGCGAAGCTACCGCGATCCCTAGCGTGACGTCTTCTCGATCAATGACGATCCCTGTAGTTGGTGGGCCGGAAAATCGGCGCCGGTCAGCGCGTGTACGGACCAGAAAATGATCGAAATTACGAGTCAAAATTCCCTTCGAGCATTCCCTGTCCATTTGGACGATTGTAGATGCACTTGGGCGAGAAACAACGCGCGAATGCCTCATGACCTACGAGCGTAACGTGGAATGCCACTTTCGAAGCCAAAGCGCTTTCATCGATGTGCTCGCGCGCTCCTTTTTACGATCCCTGAAACACAAAAGCCGTTTTGCGCCGCGAAGTAGCCCAATGCGGAAGATGTAGGAGCTATTTTAGGAATATTACACTCAAAGGCGTGATAACGTGAAATGTATTGCAGTTACCAATTTTTTATTCTCCACACAAAATTCAGAACTCTAAAAAAATATAATATTGCGATTATCGCATTACATTTTTTTATTGTAAACGATGAATCATTTTTCTTCTTATGAGGTCTGCGAACTAAGTTGAGAATTTGACCAATGTTTGGCTTAAAATTATTAGATTTTATCTGTATCTATG
Organism: Atta cephalotes; assembly: GCF_000143395.1. Classification (NCBI taxonomy): domain Eukaryota; kingdom Metazoa; phylum Arthropoda; class Insecta; order Hymenoptera; family Formicidae; genus Atta; species Atta cephalotes. The sequence goes on from NW_012130086.1 coordinate 2,544,388, forward strand.
CTAAATAAGATAAAAAAAATATAATTATTGAAGAGTAAATATTTACATAGAAAATAATAATTAGTTGAAACAAAGAGTTATAAATATTTTTTATTATAAATACTTTTTTATTATGAATAATGGAGTAATATGCTGATTGATATATTCGATCTATACCTATAGCAGCAAGAGAGAGAAAGCTGTTTGTGGTTCGTGATATTAGAAACCTCGACGGCGCGTTTATGAGTCGCGCATGACCACCGACAATGCTTAGCGGTAAGCCATTCGGCGTGTAACGTGCGTACCTTTTCTTGTGGAGGAAAGCGTTAGTCGCGAGTGCTACAACTGTATAGATCACGCACGTCGCAAAAATCTCTCTGTTTCCAAATGCTCATCTAACAAACCTGACTCGACAATAACTTCTAGGAGAAACTTCTGTTATGCAACCGTCTTTGATTTGGGTATATTATGAAGGTAAATATCGCATAAATAGAATTGGATTGCACTCATATCATGTTTTACACATATATTTGTATATTCTAATGGAAAAACTTTTATTTGTGTTTTACATCTTTCCTAAATCATATTGAAAAAGAGAATTATTATCATACATTGTTTTTTTTAAATAAGATTTCCTGATTATTATACAACAAAGAATATTCCTATACGTAATACTGGACAACCATTAAGTTTGCTCCCTATCAGCTCTCAGATCGTTATTCCTTGAGAACTCAATCAGAGGCCCATCTTTGCCAACTCACCGCATGAATTGTGGTCCATACTCAAACGGTTAATGCCGGTCGACCTCCTTTTAGAGAACACCATGGCAATGGGCGTAGGTCCGGGCAGATTAAGATCGAACGATCCTGCGGTCGATCCCGCGAAAGAACCTAAGCACAAGCCTAAGCACAAGCGATTCTCGCGGCGCGCCCTCTCGACATTTACCCTGGTAAACCTTCTTCTCGGCCAGATAAGCCTTTGGATTCGACCCCCGAGGTTGATCACCGATAGCCCATGGCTCTAACATACTCCAACCAGCTAGCACCCAATTCCAAATCCTCTGGCACCCTCTTGGACGAAACTGGTTGATGCTGGCGGCAAAAGGGCCTATTTCGAGAGAGAGCATCTTTGCTCCCTTTTCCTCACTCCTTTTTATGGCCTGTTAAATGAACTTCCCGTGCTCTTTTATATCGTCCAAGTTGACTCGTCGGTTTACTCTCTCTTTCTCTTCTGCCAATTTATGCGTGACTCGTGGATTTTGCTTTGGATAGAAAACCTGTGAATCGAGTTTGTGCAGGATTCTTGTTACAATTGCATTAAGCAATATATCCGTGGCTATTGTAAGATACAGAAATAGATACGAATGAGAAAAAATTTTGAATTATCCAAATGTAATGTACATATAATAACTTTCTTATATAATAAATTTACTTTCTAAAAAATATTAAAATTAGAAATTAATGTATATAATTTGTGTATGTGTATTGAAATATAAAATGTAAAATATAAATATGAAAAATGTAAATTTGGAAATATATCTAATTTATAACTCAGAGATTGTTTTTCACGAAAGCATAAATGTATGAAAGAATAATTTTTTATTTGTTTTAAAAGCAGTTAATATTCATTATAATTATAAAGTATCATTCTAAGCAAATCCACTTAGGAATATCCGTAGTATTTGTATGTGTATATGTGTATATGTTTCAGAACGTTTAAAAGTAATGAAATAATGAAATAAAAATATGAAAATATCAAGTATCAAAAGTATGTATTATTTCGCATTAATCGATGAACTACTATTTACCAGACGTATCCTTTTACTTAGCTTCGTTTATTTTGCTAATTAATTCATTTTTTATTATATATGAGTTGCATAAAAGATATTTCTTGCTAAGCTACAAAGCGAGCGCACGTACACATCTGTAAAGGGTGTTTTCACGACGGGGATGTTACTTTTCAGGGCAGTCTGGAACAAGCGAATAAGAATCAATAATTAGTCGAGATCGCTTCCTAAAGAAGCGATGCTTCTCTCGAGGACGTTCGGACGAGATTGCGCGCGCCGAGAAGGCATCGTCAGGCATAGACAGGTAATTAAAGCGACTCGCGCTTAGGCTCGCGTCTCGTGAACTTTCGGTAGGCGCGGGGCGAGGTTTAACGACGCTTGGAATGCAGTTTCGTAGCGAGTTGAGGTGGCGGGGGAAAAGAGAATAAACCAGGTGGAAGAGGAGCAAAGTGAATGCGTATATGTTGGAAAGAGTGAGAAAGGATCGCGGGATAGAGAAGAAGAAGAAGAGATTTGGACCGCAGGCAGGGAAGAGATAGCGCTCGCGATCGCAAGAAGATGAGAGAGGAATGAGCGGGCTGCCCGGTAGCAGTTTCCCAAAGCATCGCCATTAATAACCACCGAGATTATACGCTGTTGAAGCTGATGCTGAGGCTGAGCGTTGGTTGCTGCTGACCGCAACGTCGCTGCGAGAGACGTTGGAAACGAAGACGGCGGAGGAAGGAACGGCAAGCAGAAAGAGAGAGACTTGCGCGCGCGCGCGACGTAACAGGGCTACCATTTAATATCGCTTACCCGTCCAAGCTAACGGCCAGCCAAGCATTCGCTAATTTCTTATACGAGATGCCACTGACTAAGCCATAGACTAGGATGAGACACGCAGTAGATGTAGGCTGTTATCGCGTGCGCATTGCTTTTATATATATATATCTTTATTGTCATATGTCCATCACTGATAATATTAAAAATAGAAGCTTTTAGAGAAAGCATGAAATATCATTTTTTTTTAATTAATTTCTAGAATTTCTAGCCTGCGAGAAAAAATTAATCATTTATATTGGTCATCAAAGTCTCAGCTTATCCTAACTGTACGACGCAACGAAAGCGAGAGTATTTTTTTCGCAACGGCCAAGAGGATTGACGTGGAGGTATCGTTGCTTGTCGCTGAAACATGCAACGTATTTAGCGTGTAAGAGGCTGACGATCCCCCGCAGCGGGTGTAACACCAGTGAACGTGGAACGCGGCCAGATTGCATACCGGCGGCAAGCGCGTTTGTCCGACGTTCCTACGTCGAAGCCGGTGGCGGCTATTTGGACAGCCTGTCGACCGCGCAGACGGTCGGTGGAACACCGGGGCAACAAACAGTACAATACAATATTACAATCCAGGCAACATCCCACCGGCGCAGGTACAGAGCAGTGACAGCGCAACATATCAACCGCGGTGTGCTCTCAGCCTGTGCGTCCGCTCTCTTTCCCGCTCTATCTCGCTTCCCCTTTCATATACCGGGCGTCTCTCTTTCCACAGGGCGCTGTCTATACCTCCGCCTCCCCCTCGTCTCTCTTGCGCGTAATCCCCTTGTTACCCCTCCGCTCCCATCACGTGTTCCGTCTTCGTTCGATTGCGTTCCATCTCGGTTGCACCTCACAGAGCGACTATATCTGATTGGCTGGATCATTAATCACCGGTGACCGCGCGGCAGCCCTGTCCCGTCCTGCAACTAAACTCGTGGAATCGAACTCACCGGGGTGTACGTGCTGCCGTTTTTCTCTTTGCGATACCTTTTTTCCCTTCCCTCCGTTCTCTCCCCCGCATCTCATCTCCCTCCCCTCTTATCGTGTTACTCACCCCTGCACTCTCGTCCGGCGGCGAAAAATCCCGCAGTCACGACTTCAGAAAAGAAGAAAGTTCGATGTGCCTTATTGGATATGTCGTGATTGAAATCAGCCCGAAATTCCCCCGATCTCTATCGCGTTTCTTCGAATCTAAAAAAACATTCTTCTTGGTAAAGAATTTCATCTGAGTATTTACCTTACTTTCAAATCTTTTTTTAGCATCTTAACAAGGCATCGTTAAGAGTGCTCGAAAGATCGTCGAACAACAATGTCAATTTTATTCGCCGCAACAATGTGATTACAGTGTCTAGATAGTGTGCCGCGTCCGTTGGTGATGATCGACAATCGTGTGTTGTATCGGCGATCGATGGGGCATGACGAAATTACTTCATTATTTGATGCCGATTGAATGGACTGTGAGCCGTGCGATACCTCGTATTGCCGCGGGTTAGCGTGGCCTTTAATCCTGGCAGATTGCGAATGGAAAGCGGTTAATAAAGCATCGAGTTGTGATTGGTCGACTAACTCGATTAACTTGTCGAATAATTAATTTATTCAAGATCCCGCGATCAGTGCCCGAGGAAGAGTAAAGCGTGATGATCGACTTTGCAAAACTTCGCCACTATTCACCCATCATCCACCTAATGTGGCTCGTTCCGTTACGAAACTTATGATGTCGTTAGAACATCCGCCTTTATCGACTCTGTTACACTGCATGTTTCGTGTTACGAGCGTTTCTCACCTCCGGTCTTTAAACAATTTTCTCGTTATTGCGTCATTTCTCGGTTTTAACCACGTAATATACACACATACTACATCTGCAGTATTCATTTTCGCAACTTGAAATTAAACGATTACGAGTTATTCAATATGATAAATGCACAAGACATTCTCATTTGACGGATCCATTAAGGGCCGCCTGTTTTCTGTTTGCGACAGACAAAAAGCGCGTTCTCAGGAGAAATGCTCTTCGCGACAGTTTTTCGTCCAGCAGACGGTCAATCAATGTGATTCTGTTAGAGAGACCTGAACTGTGCGATACTCGAAGGAGATGCGGCGGTAGGTAGGGTCTTAGGATAAGTTGGAAAAAAAACGTGTCGGTCGCCTGTTACGACAAATTGGGAGCTGCCATCGTGACAAACCCAACGTATCCTCGAGTGACCTCTCGGTTCGCGGGTCCATTGACGACCCCGACTCGATCTATCGGGAAGCTATGACCCTCAGAATCTCCTGGGAACACCTCTAATAGCCGGATTATCTCCTCTTGTGTTTCTTCTATTACCCTTCGCTCTTGCCTCTAATAAGGATAACGAGCTCGTCACGGCCCTTCCGAGGCTCCATCGTTCTCAATCTTTTTCTTAGAGCAGGTGGACTCATTTGAATATGCTGAGTGCAATTACTATTTTTTTCTCTTTTTTTTTTAAAGGAGAAAATTTGTTATAAGAGGAGCTTATGTGCCAAAACATATAAGTCCCAAGTTAGAAATGCAACAACAAAAAAATAATTTTGACTCGAAATGAAGATTAGATCTCTCGTCTGAAACGAGTCATCGGAGCGAAATATCGATGGGGCAACTTTTTAGCTCCTAGACACGCGGCATATAGCGTTGGGTTATTCAACGTCCGCACGGTGAATGAAAGTTATTGATTTATCGATTGGTTCGTCAAGCGATTAGGAGGGTCTGTTGATTAATAGTCGACGTATGCCACAAGATAAACTGACGTACTGGCGTTCGTCGACTTCTTGTTTTTCCTCTTCTTCTTCTCACTCGGTCCCGCGACCGTCTGTGTTCACCCCCTTCACCCCTATCCCCGCTTACGAATAACTCGCGTCATGTAAGTTATTTGTACGAGAGTCGAACCTTTAACGACCGTGTCTCGCAAGACGATCGATGTTTTTGCTATTCGCGCGCTCACCGTTCACCTCGGAAATCTCCACGCGAAACGTATTTAGAAATTATTTTTAAACGTAGATTTATTTTATCGTTATTATTCTTACACAGAAGATAAAATTTTAAAGATAAAAACTGTATTTTCTTAAAAAAAATCGATATGTTCTGGGACAGCAATATTTCACTTGTATGTATAACAGTTCGAAAATACTTAGTTTTATGTACAATTGAATATATGTATGTATGGGCAATTAATATAATATATTTCGCGCAAAAAACAATCTAATTTTTTTTAGATGTATAGTCAGCTAAAATCTTAAATAATAATAGACAATACAGTTATCGAAATTTTCCTAAGCTTAAGTGCTCATATCGCTCGTGCATTACGATTGATTTTCAGAAGTTGTTCTTAGAAAAACGTACAAGGTGGTCGACGTTCGCCGCGTACGTCGTTCTGTACTGTAATATCATTCCCGTCAAGTTTTAACGCGTTAAAGCGTGGAAGGAGTTACCATCCGGAGTCATCTCGAGTGGCTCATTTGCTGTCGTTGCTGTCGTTTGCTGCCGTCGGCGAGGCCACCGGTGGCTCGAAATCCATTAACGTTTGCTGCGCGCTCAGAAGGCCGACCAATAAATTTTATTAATACATTCGTGGCAGGGCAATAACGACAGGCGGCATTGTGCGTGAACGGACACCGAGATGAAAGAGAGAGCGCATGGATTTTCTCTCTCTCTCTCTCTCTCTCTCTCTCTCGTCTCTCTCTCTCTCTATCTCTCTCTCTACTCTCTATCTCGTCGTCGTCGTCTCGTACGTACGT
>NW_012130086.1:2551033-2557112 GCF_000143395.1 Atta cephalotes
AATTTTAAATTAACTAATTACGTGGTCGAGGACGAATAACGAACGAGGACGGACGACTTGTGTCGTCGAACGGAACGACCGAACGAAGTAGAAAGGAAAGGAAGAAGAGAGCGCATGTATTCTTCTCTCTCTCTCTCTCTCTCTCTCTCTCTCTCTCTCTCTCTCTCGACTGTAAAGCCCACAAGTAGCGATAATGGTAGCGTTTTGCGGCGACCGGTAAACCACTCCGTCTTCCGGGATCCTGGTGGCCAGCGGGAGCGCCGGAGAACACGACTAATGCATTTGCAGCATCGAAGTGACAGTGGCGACTACCAGACACACATCGGTACTTTGTACCTGAAGAAAGCCTGACGCTTGATTTCCATTCTTACGTAGTAATTGAATCGCTCGCTTTTGCCGAGTGACTTGTCATCTTTAGCCGATTAAGGGCTGATTATATATTATGCTTCGAGTCTTAATCAAGCACATTTTTCTTTCCTTATTTAATAGATTGAACTGTAACTAAAAAAAGAACGTTGTTATTCAATAATGAAATCATTATAACATTTTTAAATAAAAATTAATCTTCGGTACTCCCATGCTTAAACGCTAATCCACTATAATGCGAATGGTCTTAAGACTTCCATTTATAGAATACATTAACTCGAGTTAAATCAAAGTCTTACGAATACATGCTGCATATAACCGTTATCCATATATTCTTTTAAAAATAACGAATGAAAAGCGGTCTCGATAATTTCTATATAACGAGATACCATTTAGATATCAAATTTAGGCTCGTCCGCATGGCTGCGTCTATATCGGTGAGTTCCCGAGGGAACCATGATCGTTTTCCAATCTGGCGGACGCCTTATTACAGGCCTGGGCCGGTCAGGCTGGACGCCATACGGTTGCACGTGTCTACGTTACGAGGGAAGAGAAGAAGAACCTTACCGGGTATGTATCCATCGGCCAACCAACGGCAACCGGCGGGCTTCTGGTCGCAAGAAGAGGAGTCTTGAGACGCGAGAGGAGTTCGAGAAGCCGCGGTGACGGCGGTGGTGGCGGGAGAGAGAATGAGGGGGGAGGGACCGGAGAGATGCTGAGGCCCGCGCGTATGATATTAAACACTATAATTATTATTTAAATTCCAGTAGGATGGCTCCCGGTGTTGCGGCTCCCTCTTCTTCGTCTTTCTCGTCATATCTCTCTCTTCTTTTCGCTCTGTTTCTCTCCATCGCGGTTTTGTCCTCCCTCTCGCGCCTTCCATCTTCCACCACCCCTTCTCTCCCCGTACCATCGTATGGCCGCGCGCAGCCACGCGCTTTTTGCTCTCGTATACTGGTCGCCCCTCGTCGACTGATCCTTTTGCTTTTTCGAAGTCGCTTTGCTTCTGCTCCGCCCGCGCGTAGGCGCAACTCTCTTGGTCTCGTCGAGCTTCAAGACCGAGACCGAGACGAGAAAGAACGGTCGCAACCATAGATCCGATCTTATAGCCATTGCCACCATGAGATGGTTTATTGCCGAGACCTGACCCCATGTAATCACTATAAACTATACCTTCCTCTCTCAGAGAGGGCCCTTTCTCCCGTACCCACGTGTTCCTATCAGGTGCCATTACGCGCAGCGCGGGAGGCCCGCCCCCTTCTTTTTTCTTCTCCCGTATTATCACCCTTTTCTTTATTTTTCCACTCTTTTGCATCATATAATACGAAATTTCTGTATATTTTACTTGCCTCTTCTAATTTTTATGGGAAATTTTTGATATCTTTTGTTTCATATCCGTATCTAATTATTATTTTCACATTAGAGAATAAGATACAATTATTTATTGCTTTACAATATCTTCTAAGTTTAAATATATAAAGATAAAATTGAAAATCTCAGAAAAATTTTCTATACATTTTCATGTGAAATAAACGTAGAAAACAATTATATACATATATATAAAGATGTTATAGCGATGTTATATATTATTTTTATTATAATTTTCTGCAGAAATGTTAACGAATCATGATCTACCGCCTTACCCCGTTTTTCTTGTCTGAAATAAATAAATTCTGAATTTCTTACATGACTTTGGGTTTCTTTTATATTTAAGTATTTTTCATCTCGGAAAAGAACTGGACAGTTAACGGACGTGTTCAAGCATGGGGAGAGTTCTCCTCTCAACTTGGTGCCTTCAACTCCGATGCAAATAATCTTCTTCCTCTCATGACCGAAGAAAAACAATGCGCCGGATTCAATACCGGTAGCGAGTCCAAGCCGAGATCGTGCGTTGTGGGTGGGCCTCTCTCTCTCGAAAGAGGAACGATAGCAGCAGCAACGGCATCGAGAGAACTGCAGGGGCAGCATCGCTGCTCGGTTTCACGGTCTCGTGGAGCTGGCGGCTACGTTGGCTCTTATGGGAACGCGATAGATCCGATAAAGATGCACGCACACCAAAATCTGTCGGTTACGCATTTCTTAAAGTTGCTCTATAGCCGCCTGAACGGTTCTCCATTTTCAGTCTGGACGCGAATCGTTATCTTAACGCAATCTGTCATCGATTTTGGAATCTCTTGCGTGGTCGTGGGCTGTTCAGAATGTGTGCAGAATTTGATGCATGATGTTAGCGGCAAGAATGATTTGCTTAACGCGAAATACGGACAACGTATTACTGATGTGAAAGAAGCTTTACAGGGGTAGCGTAGTAGCCACTGCTGAAACGATTCCTTCACAGTGGAGACCTCCGTACGGGCTTGTTATTATTTGTACTATTGTTGGCTCGTGACTTGCAACCTGGGCCCACGAGTTAGCCGCTCGTTGGCTCGTCGGTCCGCCCACAAGAAAACAAACATCGATGTATTGCCGACCGTCTCCGCTACGTTTCCTTCCTGGCGTCAATGATGGTGGCAAACCATAAAGTTTCTACTAGTATTTTATCAAGTGCGATGGTAGTTCCGTCGCAGTTGAATAAGTTAATGTTTATAATCATAAACTGAAATGTATTCTGATATATTTCAGGTATATTTTAAATGTAATCGTGTTTTACGGATTGCACGATCAGTGACTGGACACGTGCGGTTTACTAAAGGGATTGCGACGAGTATCGGTGATTTGATAAGGATCAAGGACAGCGTTGAATTCTGAACGTCGAGAGAATGGTTCGTTCTCGCTCTCGCAGCCGCTGACACACATTCGCAGCGACGGTAACCCGTTTAGGAATCAACGCGGCGGTCATTACCAACTTTGTCGTAGTGGGACATTCACTAAGAAGCAAGTTGCTCGATGAGGAGTATTGGCGACGATGGAAATCGCGCATTTATAAATGGTCGCTCGTTCGTTCGATTAGATCGTGAGAAAATGCGCCAGTTAAGTCGATACTAACGCACGGAGGTCCATGGAAAAGCCCTGCGCGAACGACGATCGTGGTCGTCCTCAGTTGATCTGCCCGTATGCTCGATCGTCGATTGTAGACTCCTTTGGTATCTCGATCGGCGAATGCTTAGACCTCGCTCCTCGGCAGTTCGTTCACTGCCTAATGGTGGGATCGGTAAGGAGCGATTAAATCGCAGATTCCTTATCTCACCTTACGGTTTCCACCCTGCTCCCTGGGCGGGAAGTGCCCCGAGGCGTGTACGAAGACGCGTACTTCCTCTCATCCTCCCTTCGTGCCGTCGACGTTTTTCGAGCCGGGTATACTATACGTACCTCGGTGCAGAGGCGCGTCATTATACTCACGTCACTCAAAAGCTCCTCTTCTTCTGCCCTGCCGGGGTCCGAAGTTATGAGAAACACGAGCCGCGAGGTAACCGCTGCTGCCGCCACCGCCTCGGTTGGCATCTTTTCTTCTCCTTCTTTTCCTCCTCCTTCTTTGCCTCCTTCCCTTTCGCCTTCGTCATCTTCGTCTCATCGTCAGATCGCTGCTCCTCGAACAATCATTTATAACCGCGCACGATAATTCGTGCAACGTGTCCCCGAACAAAAACCGCGATCGATAGAGGTGCCAGATAGACGAAGGGACGCGCTCCCGATGTCCCGCGGTCGATCGTACTTACAATGAGCCACTGCGACACGACGTCTTCAACGTTGGAGCCAAAGTCTTATCTCATCTTCTTTTTTGATGATCGGTCACAATTCTCGTTTCGATTCGTTTTCGATTGGATATTATTGTCCTTCGTCGCTATTGATCGAATCGATTTTTGGTATATTTAAAACTATTTTTTTTCATAGTTCATATCTTTGTCAATAAAATTTGTTTCTAGTATTATTTCTATAACAATAATTTCTTCAAAATCTTTGAATTAATAATAAAAGAGATTACTTTTTCTGAATTGAAATTGTATAAAAGTCTACGTAAGTTACAGTCATCTTCGAATTGGCATCGAGGAACTTATAACATATTTATAACAGATGACATTTGCAAGTTTGCTCGATATGCGTCGGAATTCATATAAAAGTATTTTTTTCCCTTGGCGGGCGATAATCGTTAAAATAGATACCGGTGACGATGTGTGACTACTATTAAGATACAAAAGGAAAGTCCCGGGCTGGTGCAATGCGTAGGCGAATCGAGAGTGCAAGGCCCACGTCGATGCCTCGCCCTTTCCTTGGCACCATCTAACTCCATTCTTTTCATTCGAGCTTCCCCCGCTTCGTTCGGTTCGCATATACCCACTAAACCCATAATTAGAGGCTTTCGTAAATTATATGCGCGAACGTGTGTCCCCTCGGTAAAATATCGGCTTAATAATAACAGTTGAAGAGCACGGCAATTATCAGAACCCCTGAGGAGCGAGAAGAGAGAGTCTCCATGTTCTTTTGTCTCCTCCTCTTCCTCCTCCGCATGGAATTTCTTTTTCTATCACATCAGATATATTATCTTCGAAATGAATATAAAACGAATATATTTATTATAACAAAATTTTACAAACAGATCTTTTGATCAAACATATTATACAGGAATGTGTATCTTGGGAGATAAATTGAATCGTATTCTGACTAAGCGCACTTAATATACTGGATAAGTATGAATGTCAATGCGTTATGAATAATGTGCAAATTACTAATGGACAACACACATAAACGTGTAATGCACAGAGAGAGACATGTAGAAGTCATTAATCGTTTCATGCTCGCTCATTCACGAGGATGGATACCTTTAGGATCTTTTCTAGTATCGACTTGCTGCAAGAAGAATCTAGTCTGGGTAGAAAGAAGCTTTGTTGCGGCATGTCTGTTGTTTTGCCAGTTATAATTATACAAGCTCGTTTTTCGTATGGACGATCATGTGGGTACAGCGTTCGTTCGTTTGATGGAACGCGCAACCACAGGTTCTTAAGGGCAGCCATAATGCGCGACTGGGTACAGTGGCTTTTTATTAGCTAATTGGTAATTAAGTCGGGTTAAGCAGTGAGCAGCCAACGCTTTCTTGTCTGCCTCGAGTCGTTCTGCAACTCGCTAATTTAATTTGCGGTTTCGTCGCGTTCGTCTCATACCTGAACGAACGGCAGAAGCTGTTCGTTTGCGTTCGTTTCTAATTTTTCGAACAAGTAATCGTATGTTCTAAAGAATATATTTGAACTTACAACTGTATACCATACATAAACTTTACGATGAAATAGATGTTTTAAAAGTATATTTATAGCTCTAAAGTCGCTGAATGATTTTTGATTCAGTTATTTATAAATCTTAACTGTAATATAATAACAGAAACTATAATAATTTTAAATTAAGATAGAAAAATTTTTTTAAACTGGCTGTTGATATTGCTTTGCTTACATCTATTGTCACGAAGCTGCAAATGTGCATCGACACGTGCCTTGTCCATTTAAAGATTAGAACTCTAGAAGCCACCAAGGTTTTATGAATCTCGACTCTTTGAGAGCTGTCGTTCGTGAGGACCGAGTGACGTATATACACCGATATACTGCGAGAAAAGAGAGGGGGTACACCCTGAGGGCACGAAAAACAGGCCTGGTACTGATTTGTCGACGAGATTAGACAATTTGTAAACACGCCGTGCCGAGTGTACCGGGTTGACCTGTCTCTGAACCCGTCCTACTTCTCTCTCTCTCTCTCTCTNCTNTCTCTCTCGTCTACTCTCTCTCTCTCTCTC
>NW_012130086.1:2557132-2567060 GCF_000143395.1 Atta cephalotes
ACGTGTAGTTGTTCGTACGAGATAGTACTAATTAGTTAACTAACGACCGTCGCGACGTGTACGGTTCGGTACCGTCGTCTCTCGTACCGTACCTACTCTCTCTCTCTCTCTCTCTCTCTCTCTCTCTCTCTCTCTCTCTCCTGCCCCCGCTCCTCTCCCTTTGACCGTGAAGAAACCCGTCGTCGTCGTAATTCGAATGCATTCACCCTGATTCACCCATTCACTCCTTCCATTCATGTTCGGTCTTTTCCTCGTACGCACCGACCGCGAACATGATGACGCCGTGAATTCGAGTAATCGTGATTATAAGGAGGTGGAAAGGAGCGCAGGAAAGAAATGGTGGATCACAATGCAACCGCGATCATGACTGGAGGTCAGATCGAGTCGGTCGCGAGGTACGGATGTGGAGATGTTGTTCTTATCGATACTGACGAAGTCGCCGTGTAGTCGGGGCGGAGGACCAGGGAAAACACGAAGGAGGACTCAGACACGGATTCTTCACTCAAGGATGCACCTCGCCACACCTCCACTGCGAAGAAATCTGCCGGTAAAGAAAATTAACCGGATGTGACGTTGTCAGGAATCTAAAAGGCATCTTTGCTCTTATAATCGACGTGATTTTTGTTGTTTTATATATTAATGCTACACTAACTGTGCCTTTTAATATTCTACTACTTCGTTTTTTATCAATCATTTATTAATATCATGATTATTTTGAATAAAAGGGGAAAAAAAAGGATAAGTACAAAGGCATATTTTTTTCAGATTTTTTTCAGACTTATTTTTTTCATCGTGTAGAATTAATTGAAGCCCTTTGAAGAGAATGTGACTTGTCTCCCTTTTCCATTTCTCCGTCTGGCTTCGCCCTTCGCCTCCCCTCTGCGGTGTTCTGAGATGAGCGTACGGCGAGATGTAACTATGTGTTAGGGCGGTGACTTCAGACTTGCCTAACCACACGTGGACACATTGGCTCTCCTCGCGCCCACGCGCAGAAAAAGCCACGGGAACCCCTTTTGTTCCCTCCTCTCTTTGTCGTTAAACAATGAAACGCACAGGGGACCTCTAATAACCTCAGCACACGCAGGTATAAGCAGGTAGTGCCGGCGCACATTGCGAGGTATGATGTGTAGGTCGCGGTGCCGACTATGGGAGACAAATTATAATGAACGACGGCGGCGACGAGACAATCCGCACATTGCGGCGTACTGCGCGAAGATGCGAAAGTATTTCTATAGCTGAGCAATGTCTCCGGCAAAAGGAGAAAGAAATCGAGAAAAGAAAAACGAAATGAGTCACTTTGTGACAATTCGAGTGTCACGTCCGGCCTGTCTGAAACCGAATCATTTCGAAAATCATTTCGTACATAATAGTCATGTTTCGTTCCGAGTTATCAATAGTTGATGACACACGAGATTCATTTCATATTCCAATAAAAGTGGCAGTGGGACGTTACTCCTTATAATTCGGCGGATCTAATGGTGTCGGAAGATGAGCGAGAGCACAATCTTCGCATGGACAAAAGAGAAGAACAAGGGAGGGAAGAGACATGAGAGTTCTTCTCGGCTGGCTCGAGATCGGACTCGTGACCCGGCCCTTTTCGTTCCTGGCACATTGATTCTATGGAGTGACGGATGGTTTGGGGTCGAAGGAGGTCACGGTGGCGCCTCTTGGTCCCTTCCCTCCATTCCTCGCGTTCAGCCCTCGATGTTTAGTTTAGGTTCATTCTATCTCGTATACTTTGCCTTTTTTGTCAGTATATATCCTGGCTAGGCCTCAACTTGTATCTCATCCCGAAGGGAAACGCAAATAACTCAAGATCATGGCAGTACTAGTACTTGGTTTTAAGTGTTGTTATAGTGATCACGCGATAATCATACATATAATTCGTACAAGAAAATTCAAGTATCAGGGTAATAGGAGATTTACTACTTTGATATTTTGAAGTATATGATATTTTGAAGTATCCTTATATCTTTAAATCATGTAATGGAAAAGTAATTGATAATAAATAAAATATGCATACTTATATACACGGGAGACATTTGATTTGCAACAATCTTGTAACGCACAGATTAGTGATTTTTACCAATATTCTCTTTCGAAATACATCGCAACATGTTTATAATCGTAACATAATTGAAGAATATTTGGAACGATTTTGCAACAGACGGGGAAAGATCTGAAAGATGATGTCACGTGAAGCGTGGGGTGACATGCACGAGTGCCGCTCCCGATGGAAAAATTAATAGAATCATTTTACTGAACCAGTCTACAATCTCTGTTTCTCCTCTCTTGCACGTGTATTGTGACTCCAAAAACTCGTATACTGAAATTCTCAGTTGGGGAACAGATGAGCGGCATGAAATGGAAAATATAGCAACGTCTCACTCTCCCAAGACTACCGTCGCCTTTCGGGATAAGAAAGAACTTTATACGCTTAAGCATCCCCGCTAAGATTTGTCACGAGCTAGTTCGCCCGGTCGAGTCACCATCTCTCCGAGCCTTGATAAGGAGAACTTCGTAAAGCGGTCCGTAGACAGTGCTGTATCTTCCACTACTCGTTACTTTCTTTTATATCCTTAGCAACATTTGGTAATGCTGTTTTAACGTTAAGGAAAATCAAGTTTGCTATCCATCGTTTGCATTTGCTAAGATTGGAGCAACAATATAATGATGGATTGTTGTAATGATAAGGGCAGCATTTTTTTAGATTTAATCTTCAAAATCTTTGTGGAAACTTTCTCGTTGTAAATTAAGTGAAAATAAATTTGTGAAAAGCTATAATATGATGTATTTTTTTTTTTGCGAATTCTGCTGTCATTTCCTTCAAACACATTAACCCGATATGTTTCTAATAACATATACCGTTTGGCTGTATAAATTTTACGACGACGTTTTCTTGGTTTCGAAGTACGCAAATCGCGTGAATACGAAGAGCTTGACAGCCGGTGGTCAAAAACCCACATTGATGGCGACGATGAGATTCATAGCCGTCAAACGAACCGATAGCTCGTAGGCAGGCTATAAAACTGCGCTAAAACGAGAATGATGCGTTGTGGTTTGTAACTTCTATTTCGAGACGCGATCCCGGAAACGAACCAAGTGGCAAAAGGCGAGGCTTCTCTCTCGCTTCCTTGCTTTATCTCTCTCTAAAACCGTTACAGCGTACCATGCATTGTGTCGAACGGTATTATTACATCGACCTGCCTGTACGTCTTATAAAAGAATCACGAGAGACGAGCTGCGTTTGTCTCCTCATTTGTCGTTATGTACTTTCTTTAATTCTTTTTTCTCCACTTTTTTTTACTATCGAAGAAAATTATGCAGCTATTCCAGCACGCTTTATTTTAATTCTAAAACTATCGCAATAAAAACTATTTACTTGAAACTTTAACGGTGGGAAAACCGCTCTAAGATCTAATGTTTTCGGAGAAGGAAGCTTGTTTCTTAGTAGCAAGAAGAGTTGCAGTTACGAGATGCGTCTAGTTCTAGAGTAGTGCGAATAACACCATGTGTATTAATAGCGTATCGATTGCAGAACCAGTTTTGCTCAAACAACACAAGGGCAAGATGTCCGCAGAGTTAACTCTAAATCGTATTCCGGTCTAATAAATTTCCCCACTGGGGAAGATCCGTGTGTTAGCGGAACTGGTATACCCCGCAGCGGTTGCTATCTGACAACGTGTTTTCATATGTTAAAGACACGATCCCGTGGAAGGAGACGTTACGCGGCAACTGGTAGTTACTAGAGACCATTCCTGCTCCTTTCTTTTCTCTCCCGGGCGATAAAGCGTCCGAGGAACAGAACGAAGGAACGACAGTTCTACATATTGGCTGGTATCTCCGGCCATTTATCTTCGAATTCATTACTGCCTAGCTGATGCAGCGCGACCGTGCATCGTGTGTATACCCTGCCGGAAAAGGACCACGAATCCCTTGGTTTGCTCGATGGCCTCCTCCCCCTTGGTCCTAAAACGCATTTTCTTTTCTCAAGGAATTCACTTTGTATTAGAAGCTGACAAGCTGTCGAAACAAATGTACCCTCAAAACCGTTTCTTTTCCTTCGTCCATAATCATCAACACAATATTGACGTAAATTATCAGAAGACTCGTGTAAATGAATATTTGATTCAATAAAAATGCTAAATAAGAAATCTGATTACATAAAAATCTGATTACATGAAAATAATTAATACTACAAAAGTTAAAATTCTTATTCTCTTTATTTTCTTTAACAAGATTGAGACTATCAATAACATTGAAAGAAACAAAAACGAAGTAATTATTAAAGAACGCGCCATGTAAAAGATAATGCTCTCTGCAATTAGTTGCGTTGACATTCGGTGGCGATCTGGATTCTGTAACGTGATTGTTATTAAGAGCTACATTACTCGGTGGCTTTAATCTCTTCGCTACGTCCGAGGAGAATCGTCTCGTTTAAACACTCTTTCGCGACTCTTTCGTCGCGAGCGATTTATCATTCCGGTCGCGCTAGTCGCACTTCGACCAAGGTCTTTTAGGCTCTCGTCTTCTCCCTCTTTCTTTCGCCGTCCTATTCTCTCGACTGAAATTCGAACGACCTTGAGTTCGTGACATGATTTTGCAAACCTACTCTCACTTTCTCAAAAATTTTTTCGTAACTAATATAATATCACTAAATAAAAGTCCGTTTTCGATTTATATTTATTTCGCGGTATATTTAACTCAACTTACAACAATCCACTCGATCACACTACCTGTATTCGTCATTGATAGTTAAATCGGAATCAGCACTGCATATCGGCGCACAATGCATTTGTAACGCACGTGAAGACGGTCGATTTTACTTGGCACGTTCTGGCGATATTTATTTCGGGGGCGATTACGTGAAATACGCGCAGGGTTGTAGGAGAGACACTTATTACGAAAACATATGTAAATCCCTTCCTTCCCCGAGATCACATCGATGTTGGATACTCTCCCTTCGCTTCATTGTTTCGGGCGACTTTTTTCCACTTACAATCGCCGTGCCATCCTGTGGCCCCCTGCGCCATTCCCGCCGCTCGCATTCGTCGTTCTTCACCGGCCGCACAGCATCACATCGGATATACGGCACATACGGGGGTCGTTATGTTTTATGGCTAATTGTTTTATTATCTTTGACATATTTCCAGTTTACGGCCGCGGCTCGACATTTTGCTTCATGGCTGTCTATTGTACGTGATGAACGTCGCTTTATGTGCCACCCTGGATTATACTTCGGCCTACGCCCGGCTCGTGTTTTATTCGCAAGATGTTCATCACATCGAATATGATAAACAGTATTTCTTTATGATAAAAAAGACATCTTTTGTATTATCTCATGAAAAAATGTATTCGATTCGCAATATAAGTATCATTGATTGTCTTCGTTCTTTAATCAACGTTCTTTAGTTCTTATAATACTATAAAGTTTTATTTAATTTAATTCGATTAAAATTATACAAACATAATTAATGTTTGATTAAATTTATCCAAAATTGCGAGAAATTCTGCAACTTTTGCAAGAATAACTTGCAGAAAAATGCTTGTATACGTTGCATTTCTTGAATCGGTATTTTGGGATCGCGAATATTTCCGCTACGTGTCATCCTCCATTCCGTCAGGCTCGTCTCGCATTCCTACGCCGGAAGGACATCTATCACACCCTCGACATCCGCAATTGAGCGTGTTGCTTCGACGAGAAGTCTGACCAACGACGAGCAAAGATAGACAGACAGAAAGACGTGCGGTTCGAGAAAACGAGGAGGACAAAGTCCACGATGAACGAGGATACGTACGTTGGAAATTCTTTTTGGTTTAGGTATGCCAATATATCGCCTTCCATCGTCACCCCTCCGGCCACCTCTAGGATACGTGACTCCTGGTAAGAATGCACCCATCGTCCCACCCGATCGGCCATACTGTTGGGGTTAAAATAAATAATGTCCACGTTCCGTCAAAATCGAGTCGATACGTGAATTCCTCTCTAAACTAACCCCCAGACTTAACCTATGATCCTCCGAACATAATATTCGATTTTGGTGTGAGTTCTCTCGACTGTGATACATTTTGAGTATAGATCAAATGTTATTAACTTTATTATAATCACTTTATTATAATCACTTTTGTAGAAAAAATGTTTTAAATTATAATGTTAAATTATAATGTTAAATTTAATATACAAACAAAAAAATAATTTTTTGCACATTTACGATTGAGAAAAAATTGCTATTGCTATTTGACTAAAATGTAGGAAATTGTTATTTTTTCTTCATAAAAAACTTAGCTAACTCATTCCTTGAAAAAAAGTTATTTCTTTGACTTTGAGTTTGCTTGGAAAACTCGTGGCAGATTCGCTGCCGAAGGATATTCTAGGAAGGTCGAGGTGTTCTACGAGCCCGTTGACTCTCGGCTCATATAAATCAATGTCTCTCCGTGGCACACCACGCATATAACACCATAATGTCGTCCAAAGGCCTCGATATATTCGCAGGAGGGTCTCGCCCACGGACTTCGAGGTCATTCCTACATACATCACTGACGTTGTCAACTCAATTCTCCTTCTTGCGTACTCAACTTTCGTTCAGCTATTCACGGTAGTCAGGTGAATTCCGTAATCAATTTGTTTACAAATGTAACATTGATTCTTGTCTTACTTTGGTAACTTACTTTGATAAATGCAAATAATTACAAACTGAAAAATTTTTTAATAAATATTCAACAATTATTTTTAGGAGAGAGAACATAATCTTAAAATAGATAATTTATTCAATTTATGAAGCATGAATCAGATTATTGTTATATCGATCCATTTCCTCGATATGTGACTTTCTTTTGCGTGCATAGGAGTAGTTTTATTTAAAAAAAATACAAACTCTGGACTGGTACTGAATGATCGCGTAGATTTGACAACCTTGGAATCGAGATCGTTGCGGCATGTCGTGGGCCAATGGATTTCAGAATAGTGCGTAAGCGCGCGACGAGGGTGGAACAAAGCGAGGGTGTTGAACACAACTGATGTTCACTTATTGGCGGCGTGTCTGCCGGCATGGTGCAGTTACTCATGGACCGCAGACGCACGCCGGTGGATTCTACTTCCCTCTTTCTCTCGTACGTGTGTGTATGTGATGTGAGTCGTGAAACGCATATGTACATTTGTGTATTGTGTGTGTATATGTGCGTAGAGGGCGGAGGGTCGTGAAACAGGTGGCGCCAAAACCACGGTCGTGGGCTATAGCTGTCAAATATTGTGGTTACTTTAAAAATCGATCGAATCCCCTGTGCCTTTAGTTCCCTTCTTCTCAACGAACAAGACGCATTGCTATCCTTTGTGAAGGATTCAAAATACGATCGGCTATAGGAAGGATCTTCCGTTGCAAAAGAATGAAATCCAAGTTCAATAATTTAATTTTTCAAAAACCGCAAATCTATTCAAATATATTCGCCTTACACATATTCGATAAATGAAAATCTTTATCACCATAACGATAAAAGATAATCAATAACAAATTATTTAATAGTTCAAACTGTTGATGTTTTTTTTTTTTTTTTTCTAAAAACATGATATCTTCATAGTGTATAGCATAATTATAGGAAGTACAGATCCTTTTTATAGCACGATTTATTGAGATTTAATCTTAAACATTTTATCTCGATGCATTTCTGAGATAATAATCCTTTCTGTGAAAAAATAGAGTGACCTTGGACTCGTAATACCCTTCGGACACTCATTAGACAATTTAAGACACGTTATATCCCAATTCGCCGGTCTATTATCTGAAACTACATCGGCTTCTTGGAAGAAACGCTTCTTCTCCACAGACTCCACAGCTATTGAATAATATAACGACCTGCAACCCTATCCTCGCATAATAAAGATTCGCCCAGAGCATCGCTGCGCTTTTGCCTTGTTTTAGCGGAATGACGAAATTCATCATAGCCACGAAAAGACGATCGGGGCTTCCTTTAATCGTGCTTCCTTTAAAAGTGCCTCCCCTTCATTCGCCCCGTATATATAATAGACTCTTATTTTTTATTCCGATATACGCGTAAAATAACAGCGATAGAAATGTCAGTCCGTTCTCTCCATGTTTAACATAAGACCTAAACATTTGATTTTACTTACTTAATAACTATTAACAATAATAATAATTAATAATAATAAAATTTAATATTATTAACATCCAATAATAATAATAATAATATCTATTTTTATAACTTGTCTACATTTGTCTATAATCTAAACATTATTTCGCCATTATTTCGTTCTCCGTAATCTTCTCTTATCGATGAGGCGTTCAAAGGAGGACAATCTGCAATCGTTTCCAAGAGTCTTTAAGCAATTTGTATAATCTTTATTGAGAGACACTGGTGGCACTGTGCCCGCGAGGCACAACGGGCCCCGATTTAGTTGGCTCAGGGGGTTGTAGCTGTAGTTGAGGTGAAGCCACGCACCATCCTGCTCTCTCATTCCTTCCTCTCCTGATCCTTCTTTTTTTCTCGTGCGTTCTTCCTTCCTCTTGGCCCTCAACCGCCAGACACGTAATAACACGTTACGCGATTGCCAGGGACCGCGGGGCCCAAAAACGTCGAAACCGAAAACACAGCACACACATACACACATACACACACACACACACACACACACACACACACACACACACACACACACACACACACACACACACACAAAAGATCTAAACAGCTATGAGGGGCCGAACTCGAAACACAGGGACACCGACACCTAATAATCTCTAATCTAGTGGGATCCCATAACTGGGCCTAACTAAATGCTATTTCGTACGTGCGTACACGCGTCGTGCATGCCACAGAGCACTGGACGGCTCATCGACTATGCAGAAATTTTTTTTCTCAGCCCCATCATATAATTGATTCTATATGTTTAATTATAGGTATTCGATGCTTTCGATGGTCCATCCGACGCATCCAACTATGAAACGCCCTATCCAATTGAGGGATGATTTTTCTAGTGTGAAAATTGATTATTGGATAATATAATGAGATAATAAGCAACTAAAAATCGACTCATCATTATTTTTAATAATTGTCTTTTTGTAAAGAAAGAGTACGACAAAAAACAATACGAATTGTCTGAAATGAATTAACTATGCGACATGATTTGCTATTTAAGAAAATCATTCACAGGCTAAGTGCATGCGTTTTTTTCTAAAAATTCATTTTTTTTTTTAACAGACATAATTATCTATATTCTCGGTAATCTAGATCTGTGTAAAAGTGAAAGGAATTGAATAGGGGAGTTCGACGTAATTGAATTACTGTATATTTCATTTCTCGCTACATACTTACCTTTTTTCTTTTATTAATTTTGTTGCGAAAACAAGTTGGCGAGTAACGCGACGATGCAATCCTTCACTTTGAAAAGATTGGCAGAGGCACGAGATAAGAGGTTCCGATAATAACGAGTCTGTAAGTAGGACAGGTGTCCGCGCGATAAAGCCCACACGACATCTGAAAGTTATGCGCTGGCACGCACGCGTTTCCGCAAAATAAAAAAGGGCGTCGTATAAAGGAATGGAGAGTAGAGAAGGAGCGCAAGCTACACATGATCCTTTGTCATCCGGAAGGCAATCTGGAGCTCCGTGATAAATGGTAAACATTAGAATGGGGGTTCCGCGTCGAACCGATCCCTTGCACACTGAACTCTTCCCCGAGGAAATCGCGCAATCTCGCGCAAGAGAATCTCGATGCGATAAGAATCGAAGTAAATAGTCAAAAAGATCCGTTCTCTTTCCGATTGGATTACTTATTCCACTCGATGCAGTCTCGCGATGTGGAATAGCGAGTTTTGCAAACAATATTGTCGGGAATAGTATCTACGTATCTGTGTGTGTGTGTGTGTGTGTGTGTGTGTGTGTGTGTGTGTGTGTGTGTGTGTGTGTGTGTGTGT
>NW_012130086.1:2567287-2574612 GCF_000143395.1 Atta cephalotes
GTGCGTGCGTGCGTGTGTGTGTGTGTGTGTGTGTGTGTGTGTGTGTGTGTATATATATATATGCTTAACGGAAAGTGAAATTCTTACTGGAATTTAGATTATTTTATAAATTCAATTATTCGAATATAACAAAGTATGTTTATATTTTATATTTCTAAATAAATTTATAGATAATGATAAAATATAATTTTTGTAGATTCGTTTACGTGTTTCGCTAGGTTTTTTTTTTACGAATAGTGCACGCGCTTCTTCGCGAGATTTATTCGCCAATTTTCTAGATTACCTAGTTACGCTTATACGCGTTAGGAACGTGGCATCACCGACATCTCCGAGTCCCGAGAATCGCGTGCTTCTACTTCGAATAAAAGATGAAGAATGATGAAAAACCACAAGCGCCCTTCAGCTGCCTTAATTCCCTCGTTTAACGCGGTATTCCCCAAGGGAATTTCACTGCGCATCTTTTTCATATATTTTTTTTACGACTAGAAAGGAAAAAGCACACGTAGTAGCATTCAATGAGTATGCGAGTGTAGTTTTGCGATTTTCCTTTTGATCTTTGAATAAGGATTCCGTTCGACTTAACATCGAACATTTTAGAAAACAAAATGTCTTTGTTATTAGCTTGGAATACAAGGCACTTAATTTGTTATTTAAGTTCCTGTTTAAAACAACTGAAAAATTCACAATGATTTAGAAGTACTAGATTCCGTACGGAAAAAAAAAACAATACCGATGTTATCGATCAATCTTTCTCGGTTACGCAACGTAGAACGATCCCGCGGCTCGGCGATTTAAGGGCGAGTACGCGGTCCGCAGCCGAAATTATGCAAAGTGAATGAAGATAAAAATACACAATGGATAGGGCGCACGCGATATTACGTATTACACGATGAAATCTTATTTATGGACGTACCAGTGGACCCACCCTGGTGGATGCGACCGGCTCCAATATTTTATCTCATCGGTAAAATAAGAATTCATATCCGTACGGTTCTTTTGTGTGACCGGTACTCTCCCTCTTTCTCTTCTCTTTCTCTCTTTCTCTTTGACCGAATTCTGGCGGCTTGGAAAACTGCTCGAGCATTTTCGTAACGACATCGTTGGATTTTCATGCATCCGACGCTAAATTGACGTTTTCTTACGACCGTGATGTAGACTGCGAAGAATTTAGACCGAAACATGTGATCCTGTGCTGGCTGACAGCGGCCGTTGTAATCATCGTTCTTCCAAGAACGCGCTGCAAGGTTCTTTAATTAATCCCGAAAAGGGATGGTCACTAGTCGACTATTGCAATGAAATGGCTCTCAGCGCACCAAGCGTCATTTGCATGAAAAATATTTTACGCCGTGAACTTGTCTGGCAATCCATATTCGCGAAAATTTTGCAATATGAGATTAAAAAATTTGTGCGGTCATTTTACGTACCATTAATTTTAAATATCCGCATGATATTACTCTTAACAGCGCTTTTTCTCGTCGCGTATTCACGTTTCAATAGTTTCTTCCTCTTTCAACGCAAAATTCTCTCTCGCCTACAAGGAGGGAGAGCAGGATCGTTTAATCTCCTCATAGAAAAATCGCCGCTTCCTTCCAGCGCGCGAGCGTAACTATAGTCGTAGCTATGGCCTATACGAGCCATCTTTTTGTACCGTGGCAGCCTAAGCGACGGGCTGCATTGTGCAAACACGTAGCGGCAATTATTATTATTTATTGTACGTTTTGACCATAACCACCGATTTTCCTCATCCTTTTCGCTCCTCACTCATCAGCTTCCCATTCTCCATGGGCGGTTACCAACTGCTGCGGCACAGTACCTGTCACTAAGCTCCCAGATGTTATACTCGGATAAAATCAATGCCAGCACAAGTTACTGCGCGCGATCGTTAGGAAAATTTATTTGCCACAGTGTCACGCAAAGGATAATACATTTAAAAAATTACACTGGAAAATAAGTAACGACATTAACAAGATGCGCAATAGATTTTTTTCAGAATTTCTTATGTATATTATTAGTATTTAATCGCGATAAATCAGATTTTAAATTATTTTTGTTATTTATATTCTTTATTTGAAGCCTAGTTAAAGTGAATTCA
This sequence comes from Atta cephalotes, assembly GCF_000143395.1. Classification (NCBI taxonomy): domain Eukaryota; kingdom Metazoa; phylum Arthropoda; class Insecta; order Hymenoptera; family Formicidae; genus Atta; species Atta cephalotes. The sequence continues at coordinate 2,569,380 of NW_012130086.1, forward strand.
GTTGAAAAGATATTTGAAGATATTTGAAGATAATTTTCGAAACGATAGATATTTTTAGCTTTATGCTATTTTTGAGACATCTCTTTTATTCTCTTTTTTTCTAATAGAGAAAGCCTGTGTGATTCAAGTTAAAGTAACTTGGAGTATGATCAGGTCAGGTGGTTAACCTTGGCCCCAAAATAAATAATATCGGAAATCCTAACCCCTAACCCAGCAACAGCCGTGAACTCTTGGCCGCGCGATACCATGTGCAAAGACTTCGCATTGTTTGCCCGTGCGTATTATTTTATGTCGCCGATTTTTCCTGCCGACTTCCGTTGTCGGGTCATTCGACAGGAAATGCCCGAACGGATGATTCTTCGTTATGTTAATCGCGCCTGAAGTGGAATTTTACAAGGCTCATGTCTTTCGTTATATTTTACTTTTCTATGCTTGGTTAGTTGCAAGATGCTCGATTTTTAAATTTTGATTAAATTTGTAGAGATCAACAATTTAAAGATAAATTAGATATAAGTTATCTCAGCTGAAATTGCAGCGTGGAAAATTATATTTATTTTTTACAAAACGTGTGTATAATCATTTTGATTTTTATAAAAATTTTTTTCATTAAACTTGAACTAAAAACATTCGTTAATGGAAATTTTGTTTATCCAACATTTGATAACTGATTGAAGCTTTGTCTGTATTTTTGTATGTTGTGCTATATATAAATCTATATAGATTTTATAAAGAAATAAAAAAATTTTAGATAGATTGATATGTAACATCAATCCTCAAGTGAACAGTTTTGTAAAATTTTAACATGTGTGTTTTTAATCGAAATGATTTGTATAATTTGAGATATAATCGCTATAAATTTCTATTTCATAATTATGAATAATCAAATCACATGCAAAATGTTTATGTCATAATTGCTATTTTTAGAAATAAAATATATTATTGCCGTTTCATGCAGGAAGTTGATTTTAAAGTTTCCATTATTAAATATCACCAACTGTAATTTTGATCCCGTTTATAAATTTCTCGGCAAGAATAACACAAGATTAAAAGTTACATTAAAAGTTACAAGATTAAAACCAAAAATTGATATGATGTTTATTTAATTTTCGCTAAATAAATTATGACAAATAGTTCATTTTTTCTCATACACAAAATTCTACTGGAGAATAAGTATCAGATTCTTTATGTCTTGTCTATCTTGAATGATAAGTACATAAGAATACAAGCTTTTGACTTCGTGAAAACTTTGGTGGTACAGATTAATCAAGTTTCACAAGCTTAATCGCCATTGAGACAAATTACTCGCAAGAAAACGCTACCGCTTTAACGCATTAATTCGATGCGCGACTTCAAAGTTAGTCGCCAACTCCTTGTCGTTCTTCCTTCCATGGTTTAATAAACCTAGTGACTTTGCTGCATGCAGCATTAACCCAGGACGTGACCGACCGCTCGTTCGTTCCTAGTTTTCATCTATCCTTCCTTATCCATTTCCTTATTCACCTTTCCTATCGGGAATTCGCATTCTTAAGAAAAATTTACCTTCTAAATCACGCAAATTTATATCACGATTAATAGTAATTCGTTTGCTTAAAACGTATGTGTCTCGTGTAAACTGGGTATATACAATACTGCACAATATTTTTCATAGAAGCCTTCTTCACTGATTATTTCCTGTTTCTTCTTGCAGCGTCAAAGCTACTAAGTATAAGTTTGGTCGCCATCAAAGAGCTTAATTATAAGAGAGAAAAGTGATCTCGTTAACGAAATGACTTAGGCTAACCATCGAGCTTCGCGAATTTTCTATCCTTTTTCGATAAGGAAAAGAGCAAGTGTTAGCGCGAGATGGCGACTTGGTTTCGAATTAGGATGATTTCGCCGCTTGCCCGGTGTTTCACAAGAATATGTGCCTTGTTAATCTCACGGTATATTTCGCCCAGGCGGAATATCGTAATTATATTAGTACGGGCTCGTTGAAATTTTCTCGCAAAATTCCATGCAGAAAGGTAGTCGCAACCTCGATTCTTCGCTTTTTCTATGCCCTTTTTCCCAGCCGTGCTAATTTGCTATCCGGTCTTTGTCACAGCGCTATTTTAAGAGAGAAAAGCGTGCGTTATACGTAAAAGTAAATATAAGCACACATATTTTTTTCATGATTTGTCTTTAACAAAATATTCAGTATTTCCCCAAATTCATATTTTTTTAAGAGATAGAAGCGAACAGACAGATCATTTAAAATGTAAAATTAATTTAATATTATGGGTCCGTTTTATCTCGAACTTCCATTAAATTAATCAATCGCGCTTTTGTTACACTGTGTACACTGTATAATGGTCGCGTGAGCGATACTTTCGGCAGCAAATGATTGTGTTCCTGCGAGTCCAGGAACCGTGTACGGCTCGAAACAATTTCGCCCCTACACATAATGGTATAAATAACAGGATACCGGGTTATTGTACCTCGCATCCTTCCGATCGAATATAATTATCCTGATACCACAGTTCGATAACTCCGCGACGGGAGAATCCCAACTCTAGTGATCCATCGGCACGTCGCGTCGGCAACGAATCCACCTTCTCTTTCTCTCTTTTCATTTGCGGATCTCATTCCATCCTACGTGTGTTTCGGGATTTGCCACGGACTGCTGCGAGGAAACGACCGATAAAGGAGGGAAGAAAGGAAAATAAGAAAAGCAGGAGAAGCGTGTGCATGTACGCGTTCGCGTGTCTACGCGCCTGCTCTCATGTACGTGCTGGCGTGTAAGGGAAGTCGAGAGGAAGAGAAAGAGAGAGAGAGAATATTGATCCCACCCTCCCTCCAGGAGTAGGAACCCCTAGCTGGCCTAACTTCACTCCCCCTTCGTTCCACCCGCTGGTTGTTGTGTGCTGCATACCAATTTGCTTGATTTTTTCCTTCCATTCCTTCTCGCTCTCTATGTCTGTCCTTTTCTCACTTTTCTCTCTTCCCCTACCCTCTTCTTTTCATCCACCCATCTCCCGTGGTTAGTCCGTCTCCCTTTCTTCGTATTTTTGCTTCGGATGAAACGCTACTTCCTGTCTGTCTTCACGTGAAAACATGGTATAAAACTCATATAATTCTCATTCGATTTTTTTATGCTGTTAATGACTTCGGTCTTTTAAAATCTATCTAAAATATCGAAAAAACCACTCTTATCATGATTACATCGATTATAATAGGTTTCGATCTCCTGACGTTTTAACGAATGCTATTCAAAAAAGAGGGAGAGAGCATGACGTGTGACATTTGCCACTACAGTTCAGGTCCCTTTGGACAATTACAGGAGCCTTCCGGGCGAAATTTTAGTGGAGGCAAACGAAATCGCAACTTGGCGCGAAAGTAGTAAACGGTTGTAAACGCCAATCGAATATACGAAATTATAAACGATCATTCGTAATGGATAACAGTTTGCACCGCAATAACATTTGCGAACAATCGATGGCTGAAAACGGTGTGTCCAACAGTCATAAAACCGTCTACCTAGTTATACAATCGCGCTGTGCATTCTTGTGAGAGAGAAAGAAAAAAAGAGAAAGAGAGAGAGAAAGTAAGACAAGGAGAAATGCGGTGCTATTGGTCGTGGTGAATCGGACATTTGAGAAGATTGCAAGTAAGAAGAGCTATATCGAGCAAAGGGACAAGCAATAGGGATGGAAGAAGGTAAGGTGGGTAGCAAAATGGGCGGGTAAGGAGCGGGTTTGAACCTTGAGATAAACCTAGCCTCGTCTGGAATCTTCTATTAGCAATTACAGTTGTAATTGTTTCCTGCAATATGCATGGAAATAGTGGAATTATTTAAAAACCACCCCTACCTCATCGCCCGAGTGGATGGGCAAAACCGATGGCGGTGGCTGCTATCGGGTGGACCAGTGATACCCGGTCTCGTTCACTCTCTCTTCTTCCCTTCTACTCTTTTTTAACTGTTATCTGCTCTACCTCTCTTTCTTATTTCTTGACAGAAGAGAATCTTCCTTTTCTTCTCTCTTTCTTCACCTTCGGTGTGTCTTATACTTTAACGTCGTCGGTCTCTTCGTTTTTCTTCGTGGCGAATCGTCTTACGATACCTTGGAGAAAACCTCGAATCCAAATCCCTGGTACGGTTAATAGTTAATGGACTGGAAACAATTTATCCGTTTAATTCACGCGCGAAACTAAATACGCGTTACTTATCGTGCAAAAGAGCGTTGTTCGATGTAAGCGGAATTTTAGGTTGCTGTTATCGAGTCGCGCTCAGAAGTTTCCATAACATCACATCATTCTGGATATCTTTCTACCTTTGTTCTTTTATCGATACTACAAAAGTGTATACAAATCGGTTCGCTATCATTTTCAATCCTGAAGATTCTTCTATACGTGTAATGATTATGAATCCCATTAAATCTTATTAGTGAAAAAAAGAAATCATTGCTTTATTTCATATATGTCAAATGGTTTTATTTTACTCCATTTCGTCCAAATTTGGATAAAGAATAGTGCTCGCTTAGAAAAATTGGCGACGCCATAAAACAGCCAGGACAATTGTTCGCTAAATTCTCAAGAAGCGCGGCGAAAAAAGTCGCGACAATAAAATCGACCGAGAAACGTGCGGCTCGATTCGATTCGACGCGACGCGGTGCAACCATTCGGAAGAACAATGGGAGATTCGAGCAAGTTTCCACCGTGCGTAGCCACGATGATATCTGCGTGCTCGCGGGTTTCGCACGTTGAAAGCGGTAGAACTGCGAGGAAGAAAACGATACCAGAACGATGCCGCTCCTTGCCAAAATCGGTTATCGGCATGGATAAATGTCTCGGTGCGCTGGGTACGTTATGGAGTAAACGTCGTCGTATCGTCGGGAGAGGAAGAGGATGCATCTCGGCAATGCGATGCAGAAGTTTCTTCCCCATCGGCGAGGTTGCCGCCGCATCTACCTTCGAAGTCTCTTCGCGTAGCACGGTGGCCGGTGCATTATCATAACCGCATTCTCGTGCCTCGACAAGACTAACCCTTTTCACTTACACACATCCGCAGTCGCGCGAGTACCTGCGGCTGGTGCCACTGGTACCAAGCGTGCACGGTTATACCGTGCTGATATTTCTTTATTTCTTCCGCCACGCTTAACCACTCTTATCTCCGCCCACTTCATCCCTTTAGTCTTCTGCTCTCTCTCCCCTCCCCTCACACACACACACACACACACACACACACACACACACACACACACACACACACACACAC
>NW_012130086.1:2574632-2575557 GCF_000143395.1 Atta cephalotes
TCTCTCCTCCCTCCCTCCACACACACACACACACACACACACACACACACACACACACACACACACACACACACTCGCGCGCGCGCACGCACGCACCCCCCCCTCCCCTCTCCCTCCTCTCTCTCTCTCTCTCTATGCGCGATACTGGTAAGTTTCGATAAATTTCATCATCGGGAAATGATCGCTCACTTGCTTCTTAGAAAATGCGATTGATATAATTGAGGGGTATGATGTAATTGGATGATACTGAGATAGCCTTTCGTTTACATGCAAAATTATAAAGTGATTGATCGCCGTTGGCGACAGGAACTTTAATGTTTAACCAGTGAAGTCTCACACTTTTGAACAATTTTAATACTTTCGTTGCTATCTATTGAAGAAATATCGAACAAATTTTTATTTCAATTTGTCTTAATAAAATATCATATATATATGAACAATTAGCTTTTATAATTTAAGAAATATATGTATTAATTATTCATCGATAAAGAAATGAGATTATAATGTTAACATTTTTTATTAGACATATAAAAATTTTCGTAAATGCAGTTGTCGAAGGCTCCATAAAAAGTAATCAGACTAAAAAATAAGTAACTATAGAATGGTATGAAAAGGATAAGACGTGGGCGGGAAGTTGCTTTCTCGCGATACAGCACACCATTTAGGACTGCATGTTGCACCGGAATGCTGCATACGCAGGTGAGACAGCTGACAACATCTGCTGACCAAATACACGCGTTTCGTTTGGTGTGACACAATAAATTGCAAAATGTGCCGCGTCGATTGCGCTTAAGGCGGTATCTCTGGAATAGTATTTATAACGTGCAAAGGAAGATCGGTTGCACGGACGCATTCGTGACTACCAGCCATTTTAATAAGTTATCGAGAGAAAGAGATATATATATATATATATATATATATATAT
>NW_012130086.1:2575577-2594214 GCF_000143395.1 Atta cephalotes
GAGAGAAGAGATATATATATATATATATATATATATATATAACCGGATTTATTTTCTTGAATCAGCAAGTCTAAATAAGTATACGTAGAAACTGATCTCTCTGCAAATTACTAGGATCATAAATTTTACATTTATTAGAGATACGACGCTTTGAAATTAGAAAATCCAAAAATAATCCTATCCATTAGATCTATCGAAGTAAATTTTGATCCATGAAGTTGAACATATTCACACTGAAAAGTATAAAAATTAGAGACATAAAAAAGTATATGAAATTTGATTGTAAGCTATTATTGATATATAACCTCGCACGATTACAAAATTGTCCTTCAAAGATACCAGGCAAATTCCCGACATCCATAACCGTCCACAGGTACGATAGTCATATAATACCTTGTAGTTGAAGTCACAATTGTACAATTGTATCGCGACAGGGACGAAGAAGTCGCGTGTATAAATCCGATGTGTACGCTGTCGTGTCACCATTCCAGACGAGTGAAATCAACGTTTTTCCCAGCGCGTCGCAGAAACCGGCATTACTAAGATCACGAATGTAGGAAGAAGATGAGGGAGAAGTCAGTAAAAGAGGAGGAGGAAGAGGATCAAGGAGGTAAAGTCGACCAGGGACAGCAAGAGAGACGGAGGGGCAGAGTCCAACCGAGCGAGCTTGGTTTTAGGTCAGATCGTGCCGCGAAAACCAATCATTGCGCGTTCTGTAGCAGATTCGTCGATGTGGCGACTATCGATGTCCGATCTCCAGCTGATCGAATATAGTCGATCGAATTGTCTCGATCAGGTTGTACGTTCATGGATCGGACAAGTTTCGTACAAGATACTCTGTTTTTTAATCCTGAAACTTTAAAAATATTTTAATATTATTTATTTATTATCTTTTATATCTCTTTTAATGTATTATTATTAAATATTTTAATATTTAATAATTATTTTTGATAAAAAGTTTTTCTAATTTATATAGTTGAGATAATCAATTATATGATTTTAAAACGTATTTATTAGCCGCGAGAATTACTTAAGAATTTGCCAATTTAGCCATTATTGGCAATTTAGTCATTATTGGCAATTAATTTCTAATAAGAGGAAGGGAGAAAGAGAGAAAAATGTACGTTTTGTTCCATTATAACTTACACTATTCGCGCTTAGGGCGTCCCTTATCTTGTTCTCTTCGATCCAATCAGCTTCCTCCGTGCGTGTACTTTTAGTATTCCAGTTGGCTCGCCGTTCCCGTCGTTGGCCCGTTAATCACTGTTATCGATTATCCGCGGGAGCAGATCCAACCGAGTGCCATTTCGTCCCACCGACGTGATTCCTGACCACGGTCTGCCTACCCTCGTGCAACGACGAGTCGTTGCTTCGGAATTTTTTCAAGCTGATCCGCGCAGAGCAGAAATCCGCCCGCGGCGTAACCTGAATCGTTTATAATCGTTTCAATTCCAGTATAAGCTGCAAGTACAACCGAGTATATCGATACTGTCTACTGTAGTAGTTCGCTAGCCGATCGATCGCTTACGCAACTGACTGGTATTAAAACCAGCGAAGAACACGAACAGCCACGCGCGAAAGTTCGTCCGTTGAAAGTTCATCGAATAAACGTTTGAAAAATATCAATATTACCTGTTTTTGTTGACGAAGTTCATTCAAGTTGAACAAAAATTATTATACGTCAATATAATAATAATATATAATAAATAATGATATTATTTAATAATAAGAGACTCTTGATCAATAAACGAATGATATTTTTTATTTAGATTAAGTTTACAACTCATATAATTGACATCAATTAGGAAAGATAGAAAAACGTGAAGAGATATGTATGTGAAGAGAGTAGTAACGTCAAAGTTCAATTTGAACAAACGTGTTGCGTATTTGCATCGATCGCTATTCGCTGTTGATCATCAGTTCTTTAGCAACGTCTAATGACAATCGCATCCATCAAGAGACATCGTGATAATTTCATCTTGTCTCAGCCCGCAGCAGTTCATAGATCGTAACGTCGGATCTCGATAGATCATCCCGCGGGCACTTTATTATTACATGTGCGCGAAATCGGCGAGAAGGTCGATGATGACCGCAACGACGACGCGACGATGACGTCGACGCGTTTTCCGCGTCGCAATATACTGGAAAAAAGTAATCCGATTTCTCGTTCTCTCTTGCATAGGTGCGGTCGGACCTGCGGAAAATCCCCAGGCGTTCTCCGTTACAGTCAGGCGCGTGCTCGCGCGCAAACACCCGCGTAAAAAAAAAGGAAAAAAATCCGAGCGCACGTTCTTGCGTGACTGGACTAGAAAACCGCAACTGGAAAAGTAGTCGCGAAAAAACATGACGGCCAATCGAATTTTTCCTATGATCAGAGAATTGACTCAGAATTATTTAAAAGATGTTTCTTAATTCGTTGCATTCTGTCTTGAAGCACGCAAAATCCTAAATTGAATAGTAGCTAGTAAAAAGCGACTGGAAAAGTAGTTGCGAAAAAACATGACTAATCGAATTTTTACTATGAGAGAAAGAATTATTTAAAGGATGTTCGCTAATTTGTTACATTTTATCTTGGAGGCTTAATATGTAAAATCTTAAATCGACCGCGAAATTATTATATTATGTGAAAAGTAAATATAGCACTCGTCATTTTTCGCATTTTTCTACCGTATTTCATTTCCCTGAGCGACGTAAGTTAATTACATGCTGAATTTACGTTATGAAAGATAATCGATCGATCGATCCTATCTGTACTTTTATTTTTCATTGTAATTGTATCGTGGCGCGTTAGGAATAAATGGCATCGCATAATATTATATACTCGCCGTTAGTGGGAGAAACAAGAACGCGCATACACTCTACAATAAACTGGTAAATGTCAAGAGCGTTAAATCTAGTTAAGCTTTTAGCGATTAAGGCCACATGACAGTTTACAGATGGAATATTAAGTTCTTCCAACACGTCGCAAAAAGCCGGTGATCCGAATGGATTATGAATGATAAATGATTTGACATTTTTCGAACAGATCGATATTAGAAATTTAACGCACCGTTGTTTTGACGTGCGGCAATTACGAGTAATTGCAGCTCGCTATTTTTATCGAAGATTTTATATTTATCAAATCGTTTGTCTACTTATTTTTGATGACGAGACAACGCAATTACACGGTGCGTTTTATGTGACTGAGCTTTATTCGATGATGATGACGATAATCACATATCGTGTTACTGTTTGATAGTCATTTTCTAAATAAATACTACCGATATTCATCAACCGTATCAAAATAACGATGCTATTATTTAGAACAAATTAAAGATAAACAAAAAATATATTATACCAATGTTTTGATGGGTAAGCTTTAATCAAACATCAAATATATATCTTATATCGATATATTCTGAATAAAATTTATTAATTCTATTTTTTAAAACAGAAATATATTTTTTTCTTTAATATTTTTGTATACCTTTTTTGTTACAAAAAGATTAAATTTTTTGTAAATATTAAAAATCACAGTTTTTTTTTTAGTTTTATTAACGACCAATTTATGTTGGAAACTATTATAAAATGTCAATTAAGAAGTATATGTTTGTATTAAAAACTTGGCGTGCCACGCCAAAAACATGTTTTTAATTAATTTAAATTTTAATGGTTGTCAGGTTTAAGAGTAATCAAAGTTGTCAACCTGCTATCTCGATCATTGGAATCATTCACGCATTGATATGTGATGAATATAAATTATAAAAAATTAAAATGAGCCTCAATGAACGCCATACCTTGCGTATTATGCCACTCAATAGAAAAATAATAAGCCATTTCAATATGTCACTCGATAGAAAAATCGGACCACCGTCGCAATTGATCCGATTTTCACATTCGATCGAAACGACGTGCATCGAATTTCCTGCGCCCGACAATTCGCGATACGAACACGCGCGAATGGAGAATAAACTGTAACCTGGAGGAAAAGTGTAGTCTAACGAGTCAATTATATAAAGAGGTAACTTTCGAAGAATTTTCATGATTTTGTAAATTTAAAAAATACTCTATTTTTAGATGTCTCTTTTTCATTATTGGATGTATGAAACATAAACACTGTAGGATAATGGAGTTAATAAAAATCAATACGTTACAAATTAATTCAAGCAAATAACGCGATCAGGCAGTAACCCGATGTTTCCGTAACTTTTCCGTCGAGGATACGAGGGGTTGGGTGAACAACATATTCAAAACACAAGCGGAACACGCGTTTCCGAGAGAGAATTTGTATCCGCGCGAATCAGCAGAATTTAGGGAGCTGGGTGAGTAGCTTCGCGGTCGAAAAAGTCCTCGCGGGATTTCGGGGTAGTTGTCCCACGTTCTTCCCGATATAAAATCCGAGCCGGATAGGAACCGTCGCAGGATGACGGTTGCAGGGCGAGGAGGAGAGGAGAACTCGCGGAGAGCGGCACGGCAGTGTGGCGGGACGTCATAAAGTCTCATTCATGCCGATAAAAACAAGCGGCACGGATACATACGTCGATATAAAAAAAAAAGGAAAAGAGCAGCGAAAGGAAGTGGGACGGGACGAGACGGCGGGGGATGGAATGACGGCAAAGCATCGGGCGAAGATCCAGCTACGATCGAACCGATCGTTCCGACGGTCTTGGCTTCCCACTAAATTCGCAATATATGATCCCGGGAAACCAAAACGAACCAGCTTTCACGACATCGCGGGGAGGTACCTTCTCGACAACGATACGATCGAACCTCAGACGCGCGTGGTCCGAAGAAACGACGAAGATATTGGTCGGGACGCTCATTTTAACGAAACTGAGAAATACTACCAATATATACATATATTCACGTATGTATGTCCGAGTATAATGTGTGTACGTACGCACGTGTGATTGTTAAAATGAGTTCGCTTCGTTGGATACCCAATGACTGAGAGATTCAGTTGTCTCCTTGTGGCACTTTTGTGGTTTTCGACAAATCTATTCTCACAGTCTTTGATCAATCTTCAGAATTAGATGAATTCTAATCGCAACATTTTTATTCGCTGTAGCTCTTCGGCAACTTCATGCTTTGAATGATATATGATTCAAAACGATTTCAGAATTTTAATCTATGATAGTCTTAAAAAATCTTATAAAATATTAGAAGTACATTTTTATGGTAATTCCGAAATAAATTATTTTATTTTAAGAAAGATTCCAGATTTTTAAGGATAAAATATTGATGGATAATAATGTGATTCAAAATGTTTTAAAATGTTTTTATTTATGATATCATAATTAAATCTAAAATTAAAAGTCCACACATAAGTTGTATAATAATTTCAGAGTGCATAAATTTGTCTTAAAAAATAAGATTTGAGATTTTTAAGAATAAAAGTATTGACTCGGATGTATCATTGATTATCTAAATATCGATGATCATGTATTCTGACATTGTGCACCTCGCGTTCTGGCATCGCGACATCCTTGACAGTTTCACGCTGTGTTATACTCAGTTAGTATACTGGGCAGTACCTTTCGGCCATCTCGAACGTGCCGATCTCTTTAGGGTTGTGGTACACGTGGCCAATACCGCGAATAACAATGCGGTTTCGTCCGTCCGTGTACAAACCGATGCCCATTTGGCGCAACAATTTATGTGACGATGGGCAAACCGGAAATCATGGATTGGATATCCTCCCTGACCGTTGTGCGGATCCCACGGCGTACTGCAATCTCTTTTCAGCGGCTCGTGCGAAGGTTAACCGAGCCTATTCCCGCGAGGCGTGTATCGCAAAACCTTGAGGTTACCAGTGACATTATTTACAGCTGGGAGCATGTTCACCGAAATCGGGAATAAATTATTTATCGCGCAGCTGCCCCGTCGTCGCGACTTTGTCATAAACGCCTGTGGAACGAGCAGCCAGCACGGGCCGTAACATCAGCCGTATTTTAACACTAGAAACAGCCGAACCGGTTGTCTTGACGTATGTTGGAAAAAAACCTTGTTCTTTAATGCGCTAAAGAATGGTCTTCAATATCTTCGTATTTCATAGCCAAATAAACAAAAAAATAAATTACAACACAAGGAAACGTAACTTCCTGCATGTTTCTGATTGTCGTCTTTTTCTTCTTTTTTTTTAAATCCACGCTGATATCTAAAATGTGTGCATAAAATATCGTGTGCATGAAAATAAGCTAGAAATCATTCTTGTTGTGCAATACGGAGACGCATATCCTCGAAGTTAAAAGCTTGTGGAGTAAGTTCGCAAAAGGCGCTCGAGTAATTGTATAATCTGCTGGACGCAACTTGTCCGCGAGAGGACAAGTGACGGGCTACGGCCCTCGATCGCAAACGCGATCGTGGACCGATCTCAAGTGCGCATCTGCTGCTCGTGCTCGAGACATCCGATCTCATCCTTCGCTCAACGATGTCCTCTCATCGTCGTCGTCGTCGTCGTCGTCGTCGTCGTCGTCGTCGTCGTCGTCGTCGTCGTCGTCGTCGTCGTCGTCGTCGTCGTCGTCGTCGTCGTCGTCGTCGTCGTCGTCGCCGTCGTCATCGTCGTCGCCGTCGCTGTCGTCGTCGCCGTCATCGTCGTTGTCGTCATTGTCGTCGTCATCTCCTTCGGATCTCTCGATCTCCGAGCGGATCTTTTCTCGCACACACATGCATGTACACGGTGCATGTTTTCGTTTCTTACCTTACTTTCATACCTTCCTCGGTAGCCCTATGGCGCTGTCAGCCAGCGCGAGCGACAATGCCCGATGCAAGATAAGGATGAGATCGGGGGACTTCACGGACGAAGGATATGTACCAAAAGTTACGCTCCGTACGTATGTATGTAAGAGCGAATCGTGAGGAACTAGATCGAAGGTATTTTGCGGGCTACTACCATCTTCGCCTCGTAGACACTTATTTCTGTGATATAATGCTTCAAGATATTCTTTACGCAGTCCAAAAATGCAGGAGATGAGAAAATTATGTGCGAAGTATGAGAATACAATGCTTGATCTTGTTATAGAAGCGAAACAACACGATGATGATAAATGCGATTATTAATCATATCCATTTGATTGAAAATTTTTTGTATAATTTATATAACGCATAATATATGATATGTCGAGACTTGAGCTGATTATTAATTTGTAAACGTTTCAAATTCAAAATTTCAGATAATAGAAATGATTCTTATAAATCTTATATATATTAATTTTTTTGTACAAAGAATTTTTTTTACAAAATTAATAATTTTTTTTACAAAATAAAAAGTAGAATACGGATCTCAAATATTGGCAGTCAGCGTGATAATTAATGTTCAAATCTTTCAGAGTATAATAATTTAATAATTAATCGTCCTGGTCAACCGGGAAAAGTCAGGGAAATTGAAATTGATCATGGAAAACCGGGAAAAGTCAAGGGAAAATATAAAAAATATCTTGAATTTTGAAATTTGAAATCACAATTTCCATAAACTGCTCCTATTTTATTGTAGATAATTGTTATAATTTTTTATTATTATATCTGACATTTATAGTAAATATGTTTAAAACTCGCACATTTAAACAATTTTAATAAAATAATTAAAATTTATATTTTATTCAGTATTTTTATTTGATCCTTTTTCATAATTGCATTCTTCTTTCCAATACTAATTTTTTTTTTTTAGTTGAATTCGCACAAAATTTTATATTACTTTACATTGTTTTTTATAATATATATTAGCTTTCCTACAATTCTTGACTTTCAGTGTGTTAAAATTTACATATTTTATATTGGAAAATTTTCCATTTTCATCTGGAAAACTTGTCAGGAAATTTTAAAATTTATTTTCTGTGGCCCTGATCGTATCATTAGCAAAGAAATACAATATTTAAAAGTAATACGCGTTTCGATCACTTTTAAATAATTCTCAACGGAAAGATGTGAATAATAAGAGATTAATTTTGTATTTGTTTATATTCGAGTGTGAAGTTCAAGGTGTTAGCATCACCGATCTAAAGAAAATGCCAAAAATCCTTATTTATCCTAATTTTATTAGCCGGATGAGTCTAGTTCTTTTTTATGCACATAAATACACTTTTTTGTGATTTATAATATAAAAAAATTTATTGTTTATGTTATAGCCACTATTCTTTCATTAAAAAACTTAATCTTTTATGAACGTTCAGAAATTAATGGACAGTGATATGTACTGATAGTATGTATACTATTGTAGTATTATACGATCTATACAACTTGTCATTCTACTTATAAATTTAATAAATAACCAGCTATCAATCGACGATAAAATACGACGAATATCTGGCAAGGCTCCGCCGTAGTTGTCTTCGTTGACATCAAAGTTACGAGGCGTTCTGCTTTCGAAAGTTGTCATCTATGTCGCGCAATGTCCCGAGGTAGACATGAGGCATTCCGAAAGCACGTGTCGCGAACAAAATAGTGCCATTTGAAGCGAAGGCCTCGTATTTTTTTGGTCGACAGAAAAAAGAAGTAGGCGCTTAGAGATATTAACGCGTGTAACGCGCACTTTCTCTAGGCTGTGCCTCTCACGAAAAGTCCAATATTCGGGGGGGGCCGCCGAACTCAGAAAATGGCAAGGTGGACCTGTGACAAGACCCTGTCGATGTCACCAAACTCGTTCCGTCGTCCAGACTGTACGGGCAGCTCAGCCCATTTTACGACTCGTCTTCGTTGTCGTGACACGGCGGCCACGCGAGTATCCTAATACAAGGCAATGATCTTTGATTTCTGGGAACATTTTAAAACTTCTTATATAATATTAACCGATAGAATGCGAATTTTATTCGTCGTTATGCAATCGTTAAGCCACGCACGCCCGGTCTTCCGTAGGTCTCATTAAAATACGTGTCGCGTTTACTACTCCTCCCTTCCCCTCTCTTCTAGATAGTATCAAATTATGTAAACCGGCTTGATAACATAGTAATATCATATTATATAAACCAAATGATCGACTTAAAACAAACTTGCACCATTTACCGTGAATCTGGAAATAATATTATACATATCATGATATAAATATTCTGTAGTTTTAAGCGACGTTAGTATCTTTTTGCACTCCGGTTTTATGTGCAATTATATGAATGCGCGAATGCATATTTCCCCGTCATTGTCACAATTTATTTGTATTAATAGGATGAAATTATTCCACTTGACTGTCAATTAATCGACATAGTAGAGCATGTACTTTTACGTAAGACTAATAGATAAGTAAACAGGCTTGATGGAGATTCCGTATAATGGCGTTTATGAGATGTCTTTACGATCCCATTTCTTTGATCTCGCTTATGTTTAATGTGCGGTAATGCAATATGATTCTTGAGATAATTAGTACGTTGAGGAATGCACGATGCATAAACGCGACACCTATCTCTACTTCTTTTCCTTTTCTCCATCCGACTTCTTTATGGACACGAAAGCGCGCGAATCTTCCTTTTAATCGCGTATACATAATTAATTGCAATCCTCTCTACGTCTCTCTTTCCCCGCTCTCTTTCCCATTGTCTTCATCAAATGTTCAAAGAACGATGCTTCAAGTCGATCTTTGCAATCTCTTCTTTTTTTGTTAACAACGCAGAAGAAAACATTACAATTCCATTACAATTCGTCCCCATTTTTTTAACCCTTCTCTTTCATCATTGCCATACTTAAAAATTCTTGTATATAGCGAGACATCTTGTGAAATAAATCGATTATGATGATTGCAGTAGTAAATTAGATTTCTTTAGCAATAAATAAACGTTTCGTTTGCCAATCGATATTGCTGTTAATTGCCACGTCATTTCTTTCGGACCTTGTCCGATGACGAACAACTTTTCATAATTACGCCGATTCATGTTCTAGAAAGCAGAGAAAATCCGGAAGGATACTTATCATTATTCCGCGATTCTCCAGCTGGCGGATGTCTCTCCGTGAAAAGGAGAGAGACGACGCCAGTTTTAATGTCCTTTTTACGATCCTTTAAAATGCCGTCGTCGCGGTAGCTCTCTTAATTATTTTACGAGAATTCCGACGACAATGCTCGGTGGCAAAAACAAGCGGTAACACCCTATCTACCGCTTGGCTTGCAAGCCATAGAGATTACGAGTAAACGGGTTCGGATGATTTGGAGAGCCAGTTCCGATGTCTTCTCTAATATCCTAGGCTATAAATGATGTCAAGAGAACACGAAGCGTATCCTAAAAGAGAGGCGTGAATGTATTTTGATAAAATTATTTTTATGGAATTGATATTGGTGTAACAGTTATTAAATATCGACGCATTGATAAGTACAGAATCTTATATTTATTCCTTTTGTGAGAATAATGCTGTATTGCACTGTACTTTATTAGTTCCGTTATTTTCTTAGATAGACAACGATCTGACTGATGGTGCAGATTAAACGAGAAGCAACCGTAATACTGCTAATCGTAGACGCATACTTCGCTGAAAGTTGCCGACGATTTTTACGACGAAACTTCCATATCCGTGTCACGCGAAAGAATGACGAGTAGATTTGCACATGAATAATGCATTGACCCGCACGACATCGAGAAATAAACATCATCGCGCACGGTCAGGCCACGTTAGGTCATCGTACCTCAGGAAATTAATTTTCAACTTATATCCGAACGGCCAAAATGCACATCATTAGTCACACTCTGCTCCGATAAAATGCAAATTTTCACTCGTATCAAGGAAAATCAGATTGATAATTGTACGTTTGTTTTAATTTGTATTATAAATCCGAATTTTTTACGCCGCTAATTATCTTTTGCGATGACTAATTTAGTGGAGAAAGAAAAATTGTCGTGTCTCAGCTACCAGGAATTTTTAATTGATTGCGTTGTAATATTTCACATTTTGTTTATTGTTGCGGAATTCATTTCAAAATTTTTAAATCCGAGACTGTTTAATATTGCCAATAACAGAATGAACAAGTGTGGAGATTATAAGAGTGTGTTTCTATAATATATTTACATTATACTACTAAAATCTATAATAACAAGTATTATATTAAAAGTTTAATCAGATTTTTTTCTATGTAATATTTAGATTAATTGCACTTTTTGACCAGAATTATCACAATTATAATTTTTTAAATTTTATTTATGTGTTCCGTGTTTTTTCACGTTTTATAACTTTAAATAATTTTTTATTCTTTTTTATTCTTTATAATATTCTTTACAATATTAACTTCTGTTAATTGAATATTTCGCAGTTTTGATTGAGAATTCTAATACTGCTGAGACTCACGAAATCCATAGCGAAGCAGGTGAATTGGGAAACTTGCGCTAATTCTTAAAATTAGGTTCTTATCTCCGACGGGCCGTGAACGGTCAAGGAGAAGAGGATTTAGTGTGGCCGTGCGATGTAGAAGAGAAACAAATAGGATCTCGGTCCAATTAGGGATTTATTTATGTTATCGGCGGGCATATTAAACGAGTGAAAATATGAAGGCAAAAAAATGAGAGAAAAGCCGCGAGAACGTGTCCACTCAAGTCGACCGATTGTAGATACGTCGCGCTTATAAAGACCGTAACAGGGCCTCGTTAACGAACTGCCAGGGCAGTTAAACATAAATTGCAACTTTGAACCGTCTCTTTCATGGCATGTCTCGGGCATTCGCTGTCGTACAGCCCTGCTTTCTCGCCTTAAATCTGCGACCATCCGACCGGCCGCAATTTCGACGCTGCGAAACGGTCCTATCTCTCTCGTGTGTGACATCGCCACAGAAATGAAGCGGCTCAATTATAAACACGTATGCATCTCGATCGAATATTGATTAGGTCTGTTAAGAAGGACTTCTGTTCATTCGCAGAAGTCGAAACGCGGTTGTTTTAATCAGATGAGTTAACCGAATACATAACCTCTAAATTAACATCAAAAATATTCCTGCAATTGGATTGTTCTGTGGGTTTAATCGATACATCGATTGGCAAAAAAAAAGCGATTATATACGTAGTGCCAGATAATAGTATCTCTACTTATCTCTTTTTTCGAGTAGTTCCTAAATTTTTGCGTTGATTATTGTTACATAGAAAACAAGACAGTACCTTCATTGCGCAAGATAGTAAGTACTCTCCATTCACCAAACGATTCTCCCATTCCTCGGCCTACTTACGAATCCAATTTTCGCTTTGTGAAAAAGCGGAGGAATCGTCGTACCGTGACTGACGGGACTCTCGTCCTCTTGCGCGTGAAGAATGGCAAGAGGAAGACTAGAAGGAAGAGAGAGAGAGAGAGAGAGAGAGAGAGAGAGAGGAGGGGAAGGAGAGAAGAAGAAGAAAGAAGAGATGTACGGACGCGGACGGACAATGTCGCCTCGTTTATCAGAACGGCATTGTAGGGGCCATCATTGCCCTTCTCGACACACCCTTTGTTGGTTACATCCAGGCTGCGCGAGCCTGGGACTACTCAATCCTTTCTTTCATTCACTCTCCGAGACTCTTTTCATTTTTCTTCTCTCGTTCTTACGCCGCGTAACAAGAACCAGGTCGGAGGGGGCGACGAGGGCAGACGGATACAGAGATGCCGCCGTGTCCCCGTTTGCACTCTCTACGGTTATCTCTTTAAAAAGCAATTGTACTCGAAAAAATGGTTCCCCGCTATCTGGAAAACGAATCGCCCAGCTCGAAGGTGGAAGGTTGAATTGTGCTCTCGTATACACATCAAGTGTTGGCGAGAATAATTTCTTAATTATGAAGATTACTTTTATTTTATATAAAAAATATATACAGATATTTTAGTTGTAAAACAGTATAGAATCCGTAAAAGTCGAGGCCAAACTTACATAATGTGTCAATGAGATCGAGTAAGTAAAAAAGTTTATGTAAATTTATGTCCGAAAATGTTTCGATAAAAAGTTATATAAAATAAAATTAAGAGTTTACAAGCAAAATGCATTTATTATTTTTATTTGAATTTCCAATAATTTAATAGAATTTACAATAGAAATATTTGAAAGAGTTTGACAGTTAGACAGAATATTAATCACTTTAACAATAGTTACAATAGAGCGATAGTTACAACAAATATTCGAAAATTCTTTCCGAAAGAATGCAGGCTTTTATTCACCCACTGACTAACTCGAATTCTTTTAAATATTCTTATTGGAAATAGTAATAAATGCATTCTGCTCGCATATCTTTGAGCGTTTATAATTTTTTAAAAGCATTTATAAATTTTTTTTTTCGGAGATAAGTTTACAAGAATAAATTTATAATTTTTTCATTTATTCGACCTCAGTAACACACTATATAAATTTGGCCATGAACTGTGAATATTCTATACCTAAAAATTCTGTAACCAAATTTATACAATGTTAATGAAGTCGAATAGGTGAAAAAGAATTAGGTTATTAATCTATTACAAAACATAAGATCATGTAGACATCGACGATATTACCTTCGTATAAACGCTATTATTTAGTATAATATATGGTTAAATCATCGTGTAAACGTTACGTTTTCTTCTCTTATAGTTCATATTGTTTGGACAACGAGGCTCACGAGCAAATTGTTCCATTCGGAGAAGTGAGAGGTACGATCGCGCAAGTTCTACGGGAAACCAAGAGGGATAAACGTTAAGGCGCGATTTAACATCGGTACAGTGAAACATCCTGTGCGAGCGGAACAGTGCAATATTTACGGAGGGCGTTAGATAATTTAACGGCTTGTGCACCGCATAAGTTAAAGACTCGGTTAGCGCGAAGCAGCTATAATTTCATCGCGAGGCGGTTATATCTCAGGTCCTAACCGCGACGAAATGTTCAAAATAGTAGTACAGCCGATTGCTTTTAAGGGAGAACACCTCTTGGTACTAGTCAGTCGATTTCTTCCCGCGTTTCTCTCCTTTTCGCCATGTGAGCAGGATTTATTTCCTCCTTTTTCTCGGAAAGAGGTTCTTATTCCTTCTTGCATTTCCCTCTCTTCTTGCCCGCTCTTCGTGTCTCCGTCGAGGAAGCAACGAAAGAGATTAGCCAGCGCGACGAGTTATTCGTTGTAATTAGAGAAAATGTTAATTATAGTTGCGACAGAGTGTGCTCTCTGTTTAATTCGTAGCTGGCAACTTAACAACAACTTATTCCAGAATGTAATCCTCGTAATATCGCAATAAAAATAGTTTCATTTTTTTTATGTGGATAAAAGAAGTAATAGTGCTCACAAATTTTTCTCAATTATTTATTTAACCATTTAATTTATTTAAGTTGAATTTATAATATTTAATATGTTAAACTTAAACATGAAATTTTTTAAATAAATAAATCACGAAATATATGTTGCGGATAAGCGATTGTACTTCTGGGAAAAAAAAAACATTTAAATATAACATTTAAATATACATTTGGACAAAGCTCACATTCGATCAAGTGCATTTTCTGAGATCTTTATTTACGTTATAATTAATATAGTAATTTAGATTCCCGAATACATAAATTCGTAAAGTAATCCTTTGTGAGCGTTTAACTTGCTTTTTAACGATTCTGTGGCATAGAATGATCCGATTTAGATTTTGAACAATTTTGATGATAAAATTAATCAGAATGACGCCAATTATCTTTTAATATCTGTTATAAAACAAAAAGTTATAGCATACTAAATCGCGTCTGATCTATATCTGGTGAAAAAAGTTACGCAACCGCATCGATAATTATATTGCGCAAAAATCTAATTAAAACAATATCATGAATTTATTTAAAATTGATCAACTTAATAATTAATAAGCTTATCTTTGATACTTATAAATTTTAAAATGTTATAAATTTTAATGTGACATGGATATAAAATTAATACAGGTTAATATTATTTTTCATAAAAATATTTTTGAAATTAGATTCTTGCAAAGATAATTATTTGAAGCATTGATTAAAAATAATAATTGTTCATGCAATATGGATCGTATATTTAATCAGGAACAGATTGTGATAACAGATTATCATTTAGAGGCGTGAAAGAAACGATAAGAAAAATATTGTAGTACTAAATTTCGAAGTCCCGAATATGATTGTAAATACAGTCATTTTACAAACTTCCCATATTTGATCATCAATCACATCTGATATATCTTGATATTTTTCAGGTTTTCCTCCGCCCGAAAACAGTTGGTTCAGTTGACATACTATGGACATTTCTCGAATCTGCCATCCTTTTTGTGTTGTAATAGCTTACAAAACTCAGATTGTGTGATATTGTTAACTATACCATACAATCATTAAATATTTCAAAGAAAATGTGAAAAGAAAAGCAACTCTAACAAAGAAGTAGATGTTTTTCAGCTTAAATTATTTTGTATAGATTGGTTCCTGCAGATTGTCAGATGATTATTGATAATCATGTCAAGTGTAAGGTTTATTTATACATATTTAGACCTGTTCTTTTTAACTGAACTTCTTACATCGTTTATCATTTCTCTTTTATTCAACATGGAGAGAAAAAGAAGAAAGCTGAACTGTACAAGTTCAGTTGAAAAGAATAAGCTTATTGTATCAATAATAACTTTTTTCTTTAACTGCGACATTTTAATTGCTTAGATAATTCATAATTTTTTAATGAGCTCAACATACTTTTATATTACTGAAAGTGTGTGTGCGTGTGTGCGTGTGTAATTAAAACAGATTTAAACTAATTAAAATTAGAACATAATTAGAAAATTGAAATTATTACAATTATTTTGAGAAATTCGTGTAGAGAATATAAAGAATACATTAAATAAAAAGAATCATATTTGTGATATTTACAATTAATTTTAAGATAAAAAGTTTTATAGAAATTAACAATGTAATGTTAATAATTTTGGCTTTGATTTGTGAATCATTTAAACCATTAATGAAAATAGTTCGTATATAGTGAGAATAGCAAATAAGATACTAATTATAATAGGCTTAACCCTTGAAAGAATCGATTTTGATTGATCATTCTGGTGCTTTTATTCATTCATTTAAAACGCGGGTGGAAGTAAAATAATTGACTTAGGTAGTTAAAAACGATTACGTTAATAGTTATAATAGTTTCGATAAGACAGCATGTTTTCAGCAGCCTCGTCAGCAACAGCATCGACGACGGAAGCGGATCTCAACGAACATGCGCGCGCGTGTGATTCGTTATAATGGTTGGTCCCGAACCACCCGCTGGTCCCGTGTAAATACGGCCGCTAGCCGAAATAACCAACACGCAGGTCATCCAGCCGAGCGACCAGCTCGTAGACAATGGTGGTATATACGCATCGTTTCGTTTACAATCCGCGTGGATGGGTAAACTTTTCCATGTACCTGCAACGTCGGATAATTCGCAGGAAGCAGCGGCGAATTTTCCCAATACCGGAACGCGAACGGCGGCAAACGGTTATAAACGGAAAACAAACTGCGAGCCGAAAGTCGCCGGAATTGCGGCTGTTTTTGCCGTAACTCGAACGGGAGAGTACTCTATATTTGCGTTCGCGAACGGCTGGCAAAATTCTGGCTACCAGCATCGGAAGCGAAATTCAGTCATGGCTGTTTTATCAATCTGCATGGATCGCATCGCGTCGGATTAAGCGATCCCGCTGTTTTCCTACGTTATTTTTCTGTCGCTTCTGTTTTTGCAGGCAAAAAATTGCATGTAGCTACAGAACAATATATACCGATATATATCACGGTGTATTTTATTTCGAAGATCGAAAGAATGATGGATCAAAAAATCGAAACGTGACAATAAACATTAGGACGATATTAAGTCTTATCATTAGACATAACCATTATCATATATGATAATGGTTATCATATATGACAAATCTCTTTTCTTCTTACTTTGATCGAGTAATCTGAATTTATGTACACGTAGGCGAAACAAGTATAGAACGATAAAAGCGTAAACGATAATTGTCTGAGCAGTTAATATCACAACGAAATTTGAAAATTACTTAGCTTTCTCTTTGTCCGTTGTTCTACGATTTAAAATAACATCCCTCACATAGAAATGGAGAAGAAAGAGACAGGCATAAACACTGGGGGTGGATAATGCAGTTGTCCGCTGTTGAGACTCTGATTGCGGATCTACCAGGAGAGAAGTTCTGCCGGCTTTTATTAGTTTTAAACACGCGTTAAATAAAACTGGGTTAAGCTTCGAGGCCTGGAGATCAGTGCGTGGTTTACAAACGTAAGCGTTCCTAAAGAAGCACAGCGAGTAGCATACCGAAGGGCGAGAGCGACCCTCGTCTCGCCTCTTCTTGCCGTTCGTGCGTGCGGGGGGGATTTGGTGGTTCCGAAGACGTAAGGTTCCCAGGGAGCATTCGGAATCGGGGAAAGTCTGCGGTAAATTGTGGTAAATTGAGCCGCGCCGTTGATCCTAGCAATAATCTCCTGGCCAGGCAATGTTCCGTACTCCTGAGAGATCGGAAGAGACTCTCTCGTCGCTCTCTCGCTCCACTTTAACGAAGCGTATCGCTTTCCGGGCCGACCCGGAATTGCGAATTAGCGCGAGGTAGGAGCATTTTTACGAAGCGAGTTATATCGATCGGTCAATAAAGCGCCGTTGGGAATTTCCAACGAACGTTAATGCTTCCATTCGAACGACTGCTACGAGTCACGGGAAAGGCGACGTTGTTTCTTTTTTCCACCTTGTCTTCCCCTCTCCCTTTCTTTCGAAAGAGGAGGAATTCTTTTTCTGTCAGAAAGTGCCTTGTTCGTGCCCATGGATCGACTCCAGTCTTTAATTAGACAGCTTCCTCCGCCGCCGTGTCGGTCCCCAAGAGAGCGGAAAGAATCACGAGGCGAGACCGTTCTCCATCTCGGAAGTCCTCCTCGCAATCAGCGCGCGGATTACACTTTTAATTCATTTTTTTAACTAACTCGACCGTGTCCTGTCTTACGGGATCGAGGAGCGGCGAGGAACAAAGCGCCCGCGAAGAAAGTGAAACGAGGGGTGAAAGAGCCTCATAACTTCCGAACAGAGAAATTGTTCCGCATTACCCTGAAGCGTTTTTGTCAAAATAAAAGTAAAGCCTGTCTTCTCGACAAAATTTATGTTAATTTCTCTGTTCGGAAATAAAAGCTGTTTGCAGCAGCGAAATGTAATTAATAATTATTTCGAGATATTTCTCAAATAATTATAATTAACGCGTTTGTAATTATTAAATTTTTGATCGAAAAATATCAGTACTATATTGCATTATGATTATTTAACCGTATTATTTGACCGTATTTGCTTTGCTTGCATAGAATAAGTATCAGTTCGACAGGCCATCGCTATGCATTCGTTTCGGTACACAAATCCAACGCGAGACTAAATCCGGTATCGGTTCCAGCAAATTCTGAATAGCGAATGTGGGAATATACGCGACCCGTTCATCGATATTATAGCGCAATAACGCATGTACATATTCAATATCACATTAAAACAGTATTCGCCGTATAATTAACTTTTTCTTACTCACGCATGCCTTCGCTTGCGGCCACCTAGCTTGCAAAAAGTTCAACCGAGAAAAATTTGTGGATTTACTCGCCAAGGAAATATACCGATTATGAAACGCTCTTATGGAAATCATAGATATTTATACACTATCCTCATCTCACTCTAACCCAACTATTATTGTTTATCAACTTGTGCATCCCCCACCGGTACAAATGTTTTTGCTCTTCATCCGAAATTGCATGAAATTGTGTCGTTCGCTCTCTCTCTCTCTC
>NW_012130086.1:2594234-2606606 GCF_000143395.1 Atta cephalotes
GTACGTACTACTACCCGTACCGTAACCGTAACTTAGTTTGTTCTTCTTCTACTACGTAACTAGTACTATAGTAAGTTAGTGTCGTCGTCTCTCTCTCTCTCTCTCTCTCTCTCTCTCTCTCTCTCTCTCTCTCTCTCTTTCACCAGCATTTCTCCTCGTCCCTTCATTTTCCCATCGAATAAGTGGCCATAAACGTAAACCGTGTTCTTTTAAGTGGGGCGCGTTTAAAAAGATCGCCTAGGCACGTATGATCGCTTGGGTTTCGAGGGAATCGTTCTTCCTCCCTCGTCTCCGGGCTTCCTCGTCTCACGTTCGCTCCAGCTTTTGAAGGGAAAGAAACGCGCGAGCAAGGCGGCATGCAGGGTGAACAGCAGAGGGGAGGACGGTTTAGATGAAAGCGTAGGGTAGACTCCGCTGCACGCGCGCGCGATCGCGCGGATAGTAATATTCTTGAACCCCCAAGAGAAGGCTTACTGCAATAACCCTCACGGCTCAGACTCAAAACCCGCCGTTCACTCTATGTATCTCTCTTACCTCTTTCCGCCCCCCGCCCTTCATTTCCAACCTTCCTGCGGGATCCTCCATCACCGGCTGCCGCTCCACCTCTTACACGCTCCTGACTCACTATAAATCTCACGCACCTCTAAATCGGACAAACGCGCGAGCGGCCTTCGCGTGGAGGAATCCAGAAGAAAGTGTCTCGGATACTCGAACGGCAGCTTTTCCGATGGCAGCAAAGAAAACGCGGTTCGAAAGTGGAAAACCGCGTGGGTGGATCATCGAGAGAAGAGCTGCCGCTCCCGCGAAGATTTGCACAAATGGAATCCGGAAGGCAATTCCAGAGTATCGCCAGGGTTTCTTATTCTATGGGCCTCTCAACTATTCGTGGAGCAGCGATTGCTTGTGTGAATCTATCTGAGTGTATTTTTATCGAAACTCACGAGTTGTTACATAATTATTTAACAATTCTATCAATAGAATAATCTTTTAATTTTTTGAGACGAAAGCTTTCATCTATTATAAAAAGACAGCACTTAAACAAGCGTTTGATGAAAATTTCGAAACTGCAGAATATTTCAAGCGCGGATATAACCCCGGGCTGGTCGCCTGGATGCCTCTCTCGCGCGATGCTCTCCTCCTCGGAATTAGTAGGAGCTGATCGAGGGGTAGAAAAAAAATTGGTAGCAATAAAAATAAATTACATGCATCGTAACGCCTGGTAGTACCGCCGGGAGAGCTCGCAGGCATCCATCCTACTTGCATACTTCGAGTCCTGATTAAAATTGGGGTGCGGTAGGAAAGAAGCGATCGGTTTTGCCCCGGGCCTTGCGTCGCTTCGGGAAACCGTCTTTCCGTTTCTTTTTCTTCTTCTCGTTCTTTCCTGTTGTTTTTGCATTTTCTTTTTTTTTTGCCATCGCGCAACTGCTGTCCCTTCGTCACAACACATACAGGTGCGTCCGCAGGTATCAATTATCAAAATTTAGCCTGCGACGAAGAACGGCATTGCATAAAATGTTCAATAATAATGACCATGCAAACACGCGAATTACGGCGAACGCCGATTAACGAAAATCGTCGAACCCGGCAACCGAAAATTCACAGATTACTCGTGTTTCGCCGTTAATCAATCGCCGCGATGATTGGGCAAATTTATTAGCGTGATAACGATGCGTATCGGCTACACCATTACCATATTTAATATTTACACGCCGAGACTGCGAGATACCTTTTTCGTCAAAAAATAATTGGCACTTTAAATGCTTATTTGTTCTAATATAAATAGTTTTTGCGTGGATTACTATGGAGGCATAATTTCAGAAGAATACATTTCAATTATCGTTATAATCTGGTAATCATACAAAGATACTTATAATACAATTCTATATCAATAAGAGATAGAGAATGGGCGACAGATCCTGAATGGAAGGAGAAACGAGAGGAACGTTGATCGTGTAAGCGTAGGCGTGTAAGAAACTCGCCTCTCTCAAAGTAAACGTAAGAGGAGCGCTATGATATCGGCGACGCGCAGTGCACAGTGCAGGCGGTATTTTCACATTTATTTAAAGCGCAAGGACACCTAGTCGCCGAGTCCCGACTTCGCAGTGCCGATCGCAAAGTGCCAAGATGTATCCTCGTCCACGTAATCGTACTGCGTGCGATACACGAGGCGAGACAGAGAAAAAGCCGCGAGTAGAGATGAAAAGAAACGAAAAGGAATGAGGAACGCAAGTAGAAACTTAGCCACCACCGTCGCTGCCGTCACAAATTTATTAGGCGCCATTATACGCAATAAATCATCGTAATTGTAATTACCCTATTGCAGCAACTATTAATGCTTAAGAATCGAGCGATATATAATCGCGTTAATTGCTGTTATCGACTTATTGAAGACAGTTCCTTGTCAGTTCCGATGTCGCTTTGACATTGCATTTGTAAATCATCAGCTGTCTGATAAGACATCAGTCGATTAGTTGACATTAAGTCCTTGTTACTTTTCGCACTCATGTCATTTTTTGTTATTAGATAGGGAGAGAATCAAGATGATATATATATATACCTTGCCTTACGTAATAAAGTTCGATTGCGGGAACTTTATTGGAAAGCAGATTTTGTTTAAAGTACGAAGAAAGGACATCTTTTATCTAAATACCGTATCTTTAAACAAGCAAAACAAGCGAAACTTACGCAGATATGCAAATAATGGAACGGCTAGTGTGTAATATGATTATGACTTTATATTCTAACTTGACCACGTGATTGCGCGATCAGAAGTTATTTCCGTCGATATGCGCATTAGACCACGAAAAAATTAAAAGCTGCTAATTAGATACTATGTATTTTTATCAACATGTTTATTTCGCAAAGAAATCACTATATTTATCATTTTCCTCAATCATTCTCGATTTATCATAATACAATTTCTTAATTCTATCGAAGTTCTATTTCAAGAAATTAAATCTGCATATACAAAGCGAATAAGAAGAAATGACAGGAGACGATATAGGACGAAAAGTACTGGGCTCAGGATTATTTCCAGAACAAGGAGGCTCAACATCAGTTCGATGGAGACAGCTGAAAGTAAAAGGCGAAGGTTTGCGATGACCAACAATTCCTGGAGAATGATACCGATGGTGTCACTATGGTAACCCACGGATTACGAAGCATCAGATAATCACGTGCGTTGTGCACGTTTGGGCGAACGTGTAGGCGTGGAGTCCGCGTGGAGCTCGATGGAATCTGTTTGCATTAACCCAGGACTCGTATTCTTCGATATCGACATCAACCGAACTTGTTATTTGCTCCAGTACCAGAGTAAAAATTTTCCGCTAAGTTACGGCTAATATACAAGTCAGGAGTTGATCTTTTATTTTGCTCGCAATTAGGCTTCTTCCTAGTCTCCATATATGATGATTCAAGAAAATAAATATTAGAAAACTAATATGAAACAAAAAATTACGATTTATTGCTTATTAAAAAACTAGTAGCAACTTTGGATCTACACTTTTTTTATTAGATTCTTACAAAAAGTGCAGTAGCGTACCCCGTAGATAAAGTGATTCGACGATTCAACTAATGAGATCGTTCTGTCACAGATTATAGTGATTAACAACGCGAGAGATTAGCGTTTACCGGCTTTACGCAAACCGGTTTTATTACTTATCGCATCCGTGATTCTGGAATATTGGATTCCTCGGCGATCACGTGAATCTTTGCACTTTTGCTCTCACACGAAAGAATACGTGGAAACGAGACGCACAATATAAATTCATAGAACATATTTTTTATTAAATTAATATTATCAAAAGAGTTAAAGCAATTGTAAACTTATAGATTGTCCTATGTATCCCACGCAACAATTATCGCGCATTCATTTTATTAATACCAGTTACGTTTACATATAACAACGGCTTGCAGAATACTCGAGTATCACAGACAACCGAAAAATGTCAGACTAATAACGTTGCTCACAGAATAGAAGTTGCGGACAGAATAGAAGGTGATAGAGAAAGAAGAAAAAGAAGAAGAAAAAGTATAGAAAGAAAAGGAAGGATGCAAGCTATTCGCCGAAGCAGTTATCGCGGATGAGGCAGGTCCATCGAAAAGGCACAGTAAACGATTTTATTAATGGTGCGTTTATAGCATAAACACTTTACGTAAGGATATTATCGATAAATCGGAACCTACAACCGTCCACTTCTATTCCCGTTCTATCTTCCAGATCGCGGACCTATCGTCGATCATTGCACATCGTACATACGAAGAAACCGACGCGATGCGACGCAATATAATGTCCATCTCTATTTAACCGTCTCCATACGCATCATCAACTCGCACCTCGTTTTTCTTCGGGCCGACTGCATTCCTGATAGCGTCGTCCCTCGCAAAAACGTCTCCTAAGAGAAACGGTAATCATGATCAGGAATAAAATGAAAATGATAGATGGTCAAATGATTTAATTCAAGGATAAAACGGAAGAAACATGAATAAAGATAAAATTTGAGACACGAAGATACGATGTTGCTTTAGAAAAAAGAGATAATAAACTTATTTTTCGAGACATATCGGTGTTTGTCAGTGAAATAAATTATCATTTTTCCTTCTTGGCATGCTTCTTGGGGTGTATTTTCTTTATTCGCTAAGAACAGCTTCGAGAACACCCTTGGAGCGATAAGCCGCGTCTTTAATTTCTAAATCCACGGGCCCGGCGATCTGGATTGTCCCGGGGGATGTGTAATTTCGCACGGACCCTTGCTCTCTCATTAAAGACCCGCATGGAATTCGCATCCGCCGCGGCAACCAGTAAGATACTCGTGCCAATCGTAAATATCATGTGGTATCTTTTAAATAGTGATGTCGAGACGCGCGCGCGAGCGCAAAATTGTAATCGGACTTATCGCGGATACGGTGTAATTAATTGAGTCTCGCGTAACGATGCACCGATAACCCGGAACACGATAATAGCAGAACGAAAGGCACTTAGATGAGAAAGGATCACCTCCAATCAACATATCGTGTTCTCCAAATGTGATACGGATCGTAAGATATCACATTACCTTAAACATAAACACTATATATATATATATATATATATATATATATATATATGTATATATATATATATATACACGACGTAAATACGCACGCATGCGTATGGTGCATGCTTGCGTGCGTGGCCGCACGAGCCGATGGTCATTATCGCGTTGAGGCGTCGTAAATGTGCGACCGAATGCGAACGCGACGATGGACGTTCTGGAATGGAAGGAGCGTCGTTGTCTTCGATGTCGTGAACGATATCGTAAGCGAAATCGATTCCTTCTCGCGAGGAAAAGGAAGGATAAAATTGTTCTCCCTCCCTCCTTTCCTCTGGGGACACACGCTTGTTTCGCGTGATGGTGCGTGCTTGCGGCGCATTCTCGTTATAATTGCACGTCGCGCGGCCTGAAACGCGATCTGGATCGCGTGACCGTTGCGACGCGACGTTAGCTGACGACGATGATGGTGTTACGCCAGAAGCCAACTATCATTAGCGGGCACGATTAATAGGACGACAGGTCCTCGGCGATCGTCCATGTAATGCAAAGAATCTACTGATTAATAACTCACGGTTGCAGCAGCAAAAATTTTTTACGCGACTTCGATAATATTTGGTACTATTCTACACACGCGAGGATTTTTTTATTTAATCACTTGTATGATCTTTGACAGCGTGTGCATTAATAAATTAAATGAACTTAATATTTAATGTAACATAATTCGAATAATAACTACTAGCGCGTATTTTTATCTATTTAAAAAAATCCTCGCAAAAGAAATAAACTATACTGAGAAAAAAGTTCCAATTAAATTTATAAAAAGGTCCAACAAGAATTTTGATAAAACTAAACACATTTTTGGTTATTATAAATTCAGTTTAGTCTCACTAAAATGGATATTCATTCTTATTGGATCTTTTTTTATTTAATCAGAATTTTTTTTATATGTAAAAGTCAACAAATCAATATTGCAAACTATTATTGTATTAAAAAGACTTCTTTTGTGCATTTTAAGATCAATATAAGCATAAAGATGATTCTTCTCAAAAATTAAATTGCAACAGTAAAATATATAAAAGAAGAAAAGATAACAACGGCATCAAATCGGAAACTGTTCTTTCGATAAATCGACGATAGTCGAACAAGAACAGCAAGGGAGCTTTTCGTCAGCCACGTGGTGAAAGTTTGGTAACCGGGGGATGTTCATAGGTACATTCGTGCCGGCAGTTGGCG
The DNA here is from genome assembly GCF_000143395.1 of Atta cephalotes. Classification (NCBI taxonomy): domain Eukaryota; kingdom Metazoa; phylum Arthropoda; class Insecta; order Hymenoptera; family Formicidae; genus Atta; species Atta cephalotes. Next base: position 2,600,501 of record NW_012130086.1, read on the forward strand.
GTGCGAAAGCCGCCGGGCGGCAACCGTCCGGAAGCGCTCCACTTTCCACGCGGGGGGAATCCTCACGCTTTCGTCTCACGTGGCATCCTCATGGCGCTTTTCAACGGCAACGTGAAAACGGCGCGTGCTCGGGATGCGCACCTTCGCGGCCTGATTAGCAACCCAGACCGAGCGAAGGCCAATGGCACCCTGCCTGCCTGCCTGGTCTTCCGCGAGGAGTATAAGGGGTAGCGTGCCGTGCGAAAGAGACAGAGAGAAGGAAAGAGCGAGAGAACAGGGGAGGGGGTTGGTCTGATGGTGGAAGCGCCGCCGACACGGTGGTACTCTGGTTGCCGGTGGTGGTGGTACGCGGTGCGCGACATAAATATGTATGTATCATCCGCTGCGACCTGCCCCACTACCCCACTAGGTCAGACTCATGCTTCATCACAATGAGCACCTTGCCTTGCTGCTCGTCCTGCTCCTTTCCGCCTCTCGTCCCATTCAAGTGGATGGGTCGAAACCCCTTTCGATTATCACCAAAGACCTAAGCTGACTCCCAAAAGGACCATCACGTCATCGATAAATAATTGTTAGATAGAACAGTCTAATCTCAGTGTTGATAATAAGACCATGATTAGAATTATTTACTATGGTTATGTAATTGTGATCAATGTTTAATGTTTTATCAGGTTAATGAATAAGATATAATCCTTAATTAGAAGCTGATACTTTCAGCCGATTTTTTTCGATTCCCTCGTACTAAAGCCTTAAAGAGCTATAGCAAAGTGTGTACAGACGTTAGTGTGAATATAAATACTAATGGACAGATCAATCGGCAAAGCTACGTAAACTCAAAAGTTTTTATTCCAGTGTCGGTTCAGCTGACTTCGATCACTGACGTTGCACGCAGCCAGTCGGTGACGTGGACGTACTCTGACGTCACCATCGACATTCCCATCTCTCTCGCGTACATGCACGGGGGTTGCGCAAGGTCTGGGTGGTAAGGAGAGGGACGTGCGGGAGGAGAGTGCTGCGTAGGACGGGATACCGAGGGGGCCAACAACTTGAGGGACGGGGGAAGAGGAGGAGAGAGGGAGAGAGTAGCTCTTACATATTTATGCCGCGTTCTACACGCAACACCCATCTCGGGGGTGGTAGGAACCAACCCTCTCTGCGCTTACTACGTCGTCTGGTTCGAGATAGTACGCCGACCTTGTGCGCGCTTTCACGGGACGGTTGTCTGCAGGTCTGGAGATGCTAATCAGTTGGTTGATAATGTGCATCGCTTGAACGCGTACGAAACGAAGCTACCGTTGCGATCGTCTTCGTGATGATCGCGTGACTTTATCGGTATTCAGTCGAACGAAACACGTTCGAGAGAGGTAGTTCGAAGACTCACGTCAATGAGTCGGGAAAAGAATGACCGTGTACGATAAGTGTGCAGTTATGCCAGGAATGCTTCGCAGGAGTCATTGGTGCGCAGCGCGTCTTGACACTAATGAGACTGCCTGACGAATAATTCTGATTCATTAGACTGGCATAATCATGCGCATTCATCCGCACGAAAATTAAGCCGAATAATTGAACAGTGCGAAGAAACAGTATCTTCTCGAGAAATATCAGTGTACCATCGTCGATCTTTATCTGTGAAGATTAAAAAAAATATTTCACACTAATGAAATAAACTTTATATGTTTACTTAATTTACAGCCCATCAGTCATCTTCAAATAAAAATTATTATTACTCCAATAGTTTTTAATAACAATAGCTATTATTTCCAAATATATTCGACTGACAACTTGTTTAATTATTATACGATTTATAGTGTATAAAATTTACACAACAAACCGTTTTGTAATAAACTCACTAAATCATTACCTTTGTCAATAGAAGATGTTTATTAACGCACGTATAACTGCAATTAGTGACCAATTACAATCTTTCCAGTGATAATCCTTTCGTAGGTAATCCTCGATTTTAAGAAATCGGACGGAAATTCTTCAGAGATCAATCAGTCTGAATCGCGCTATTATCCGCTCCAGGCAATCGCGTTATCTTAATGATAAGAAATATTGTCCGAAGCACGATGCAGCATGAAACATTATCTACGATCCACGGTCACGTGGTGCATCCCATGCACATCACGAACATGAAGAGTCCATGTTTTATACTAACTAACGGTCACGATAGCTTACAACGAATCATTGCTAACAACGCTGGCAGATCTTAAAGTGACGGACCAGCAGCTTCATCATTTGCATACTTGACAATTCGCTTTCGCATACTTCCATCGACAGACACGAAGATAAGCAATGAAGTGTTGGATCGGCTTGGTACGGTATCATGTATAAGAAACAATTATTGCTTCCCCGTGACACTTCGCGCAACTGGTAGACAAAAGATTTAACGATGCATCGTCGATGTGGTTTACGAGCATTTTGCTATTGTATCGTCGCGAATTTTCTTTTCCCAATATTCCATAAGATTATTACTTCCTATAATATAAGCAGTCTGGTTATCTCAAGTAGATTTTATATTTTGATATCTCCTAATGCATCTGGTTCTTCAAATTTCTCTCTAATCAAATAAGATTCTTTTTTTTATGAGAAATAATTAAAGCTCTGATTCGATATTTGAAGCTTTGATTCGATTTTTTTAAAGTATCTAATTTATCAAGTAGTAATGTAAACGGTTTTAAACTTACATGTAAGTTACAATATATGCAATTTACTTTTATGGATATCAACCAAGGATCAAACTCACGTAGTGACGAAAGCGAAGGAGACAGAGGAAACCCGGGGCTGCGAGTCGGAGGGAAGTCGAGACAGACACGCGTGTCGTCACGGCTTACCCAGGATGCGCGTGTCTTCCCTTAACAGTCTGTTCGCCTTGATAGAAATCGTTCAGGAAAAAAACACGTAGCGTCGGTTACATAAAAGTGCGGGCGACTACTTCCGCCGGGGTGTGCCTGAGATTGTAAGGATCCAGCCAGAGATATGAATCACGGATAAAAGATCGTTTCCTCGGTTACTAGGATAATGTTACAAAAATCACTAAAGTTACAAAAATTTTTAAGAGCGCATATTTTCTTTTTAAAAATCACCGATTCACGAGAAAAAATTTTTTATTATTCTTATAATACTTTTGAATGATGACATATAATATATCAAATTTTATATTAAACTTTTCAATAAAATTATAGTCTTTTAAAAATTTTAAGATTATATAGCATTATATATAATGTATGTAAAGTAACTCAGACTGATATTAATTCTCTATAAACGATAGGGATGTGACCTTCCAACATTAATTATAGTAATTTCTAACGCACAAGCGATCACATGCAGGATTACAACTTACGCGCGTTTATCACTTCAAGAAAATCACGGAAACAATTTCCTGGTCAAGATTTTTCTCTTTTAATCACTATATCGTAATAAATCACCGCATCGTCAATCTTTATCACTTTAACTCTATTTTTCATATAGATATAATCTTTAGCAATAAACCTATAATTGATAAAATAATTTTATTAAATGTTTCTTTCTTGTATCATTTGAAACGTGTAAAAAGTAGTATATCAACAAATAATAAAATGATTTGTTAAATCGAGTTTAATTAAATCGATGGTAATATCGATTATGTATCGCTGTAATCTAAAGTTTCCCTTTTTTTTAATGGAGGAGTAATGTTGAAATTGTATTGTTGCAGAAGACTAGCGTATCATGTGCCTTCGAGGAAACCTACTTACATATTATACGAATAATATCCAGATTGTTCAAGAGGTAATCGCCTGCTTCTACGTAGCTACTGATGATCTTCGTCGCCCTCCTGATACTATTATGCGAACTCGTTAGACACAACTCGCGCATTCCGGAACTTAGAAATACGAGCAACAAAATTAAATCGTTTTTTCATTAAAATCGTAACACAACATTGTTGAATCTTGCTGGCTATATCTAGAAGTGCAATTAATCCAACTGTTATTAACTATAATTAAAAAAAATGTTATTACGTTTGAATTTATAAACTGTTCATGATATTTTTAGTTTCTTTTTTTATCCTTTTTCCTTGCGATTTATTATTGCGCTATATTATGTTGCATAAAAAAAAAGAGAGAGAAAGAGAAAGCAATGATGTTATTAAAAGTATAGCTGAACAGAACAATTTATTTTCTTTCTTAAGTCTAGCTACATTCGTAAATATGCATACTCAAGCGTAATCAAGCTTTGATCGTATAAACAACGTATCGAAAAACAATGTAGCGCGCGACAGTGATATAAATTATGTGAATTTTATCTTCCCAGAATTATTGGAACTCATAAAGTTTAAAAAAAAAGAATCGTGTAAAATTAATAATATATAAAATTTATAATAATGATAAATTATATTGAGAAAAATACAAATTAACAATTCAACAAAGATATCGTCGTAACTAACAATAAACGTATACTTGGCCGAGCAAAAGGGCGTCTCTATCTAACAATAAGATTCATCACGCGGGTTTCAGGAGCGTATCCAGGCACAGGAAGCGAAGAAAGAGAGACGAGGCGAGGGAACCGAGCGTGCAGAACCGAGTACCGGGCAAAGCGCTCGGCTGCAATTTTTCTCGCTACATACGTGACAAGAGTAGAAATGAGAAGAGAAAGGATCCAGGTAGGGAGAAAAGGGCGGTGGAAAGCGAGGGAAAAAAAGTCAGTCGCGAATTTCCGTCCATCGCGAACGACGATCGTGCCTGATGGTGGGACGCCGGATTACTCGCAAGGGATTTTCCAACTTTCAAAATCCTTACGTCGTTTCCTTTTCCTAAAATGCCGTATTCGAAAGTAGGATAGCAGTCGTTTACGCGATTCGCCAGGGAAAATAGCTGATAATAATATCAATTTCTTTAATAACCAACGTAATTTCATTTACAGATTTCTCATTATTAATAATCTTATAATCGATCTCTCGATAATTTTTTATATTATACATTAATTTTTTAATTGATATGTATAGCAATATCGAAGAATTTATTTGAGAAGTGTTTGTGAAAACACCAAATCGGACCGATCAAGAGACATCGATCCAATTTTTTTTTAAATCTCAAGCAGACGGCTGCAATCTCCACAGACGGAATAAAAGTATATCTTGTCTGGAGAGAAGCGTCGAGAGTAAATCAGACACTATCGGAATTCACATTAGATCACTAAGCCTGATTCGCATTGACACGTATCGTGCCTTTGGGGCGGAAAATATGATTGCTTCGTCTCCGTTGTCTAGATGGGTAAGCATCAGGGAGAGTGAGGGCGGATTAATGCCACCCTCGGGGATCCACGTGGCTTTTCCACCTTCGCTGTATTCACCCCGCTCTAGCCTCGTGTTTGCTCGGGCGGTTTTATGCCTTATACTTTTAAGACCTCGCTCACCTTTTACGAAGATTAGTCGACATTTGCTCGAAATAGCTTTACCCGAATTATTGTTTATGATCCTGACATTAATTGCAGTTGATAAGACTATGCTTACTTATAAAAGCGAAGCCTTATTTATGAAAGTGGGCACATGACAATCTTCCTTATTTTTTGGAAAAATTCTCTTTAATAAATAAAAAAAATTTTTTTTGATTTGCTTCTCTTTAATCGAGACTTATCATAATACTTAATATTTTATTAGATTTAATTGAATTATATTATCATTAAATTGAAAACAAAAATTATCGCTAATCTACTTTATGTTAATTAAAATTAACTTATAAACCATGACGTATCTACGTAGTATCAACTATTTCGAGATAAATAAATCAATGCATAAATAAATCATATCCTCTGCTATCGTCGGACGACTTATCGATATTCTTTAAGATAGGTATTTGGGGACGCTTCCGGCTAATCTGCTGGCAAAACAAAATCGGTCCCCAACAAGAGCACGATTTATATAAAGTTCCGTATCGACATCGCTTCGATGGAACAACAACTGGGGAGTTATCAGGATCGATAAAAAGTCTCGCAATAAGCCACTGATATGGCCGTGCTATTTTATTGTGTCACGTGCGAAGGCATAGACAAACTCCCCTCCTACCATCCTCTTTTCTTCTCCCGCACATCCCATATATATATATATATATATATATATATATATATATAT
>NW_012130086.1:2607383-2611565 GCF_000143395.1 Atta cephalotes
CTCTCTCTCTCTCTCTCTCTCTCTCTCTCTCTCTCTCTCTCTCTCTCGGTCTGACTCCATCAAGAAACCGAGAGTCAGCACATTGATCAGTAAAAAAAGCGCAACTTTACTTGTACTCGAAGAAGATACCCTTGAAGCGTTATCTTTACCGTCAACTCTCTCGAACTCTCGAGGCTACTCTCTCGAATGAAAGAGAAGATACTTGGTTTCTGATATTAATCATTGGATGTATACTGACCACTTCATTATTAAGTAATACAATGACTTTATAATTTTTTAGTAATAGTTTAGTCGCCCGTCTATCCGATTGTCCATCTGTAAGATTTTTCAAAACAGCTTAAATTTAAATTTAACTTGTTTAAATTCTATTTTCAGCAATAGATATAAAGGAACTCCCATCGAGACAAAGTATGAGTCTAACCAGTTAATCAAAAAGAGATCAAGCTTAATTTTAACGAAGATCTTTTAATTATAAAGGTTTTTCATTACACTTACTCAATCACTTACTCATATCCGTTGTAAAGTGTTTATTTAAATTATCTTTTCTTTCGATATTTTATTTTCTGATTCTAAAACGATCCGTTATCGCATATCATAAAAGAAGACTAAGATTCTTTCTATTCAATTTGTCTTTTATACAAATCAATAATGTATATGTAATAAATATGATAAATTACATGCAAGATTCTTTGGAATTTCGAGGAAGTTTACGGAATACAGTAGGCATACATATGAGAAAGATAATATATAAGTGGAGTTGTATACGTGATAGGCGCGACTATAAACTCCCAGTAAGGAAGACAAACGTGTGTTCGATGCCGAACATTGCATCATTGATGCGCTCTATTCCCCAAACGGCGGTACATCCGGCGCTAAGGTCGTGGTTTATCTGGCCATAACTGTGAAATATCTGCGCCGGCAATGCGCCGCGTCGTGTCTGATTGGCGCGAACCGTTGCCGCGGTAAATCTTTCTTCCCTCCTTCAATTGCCCCTTCTGAGAACATCATTCAGAAAGGTCCGACGGACTTTGTCCACCGTTTTTCTGAAAGCCATTACAAAGGAACTATGTTGTACACTTGATGAGCATTTGCTGTCAAATCGGACACAAAACAATTTTATACTTTTTTATAATTAATCAAGATTAACTTTTCATGTATGCTAATTTTCTAGAAAAATTCTTAGGTGGGAGGAGAGTTGATTCCAAAAATTTTTTTGTGTGTTTATGATGTAAATAATTATATCATATAGTAAATAATTATATCATATAGTAAATAAACATAGCAATATTTAAATATGAAATATACAATATCATTTATTTTTATTCACAAATTAAAAAAAAATTATTTAACTCCTGGCAGAATTATTCTGAAAAGATTTTTTTGGAGCAAGCAGCTCGCTTCAAGCGAGAACCCTTCGCTTGGGAGTCGAAAAGTGAACCACAACTGTCAAATATATTCTATCTCAAGTTATAATAATTATCTAATGTGTGTGATTTTTATATCTTTTTTATAGGTTGTATATTTTTATTATATATAATATACATTTACCTCTTCCTATATTTAGACTATTTTGAAATACGAAATGTTGTCGTGCCTCTTATCAACTTAGTCATGCATGTGCGATTCTTCCTTTTCCTTTACCTCCCAAGCATCTCGACCCAATTACGTGAGTTTCTAGAGGGTCGACAACCACGAAAGCGCACGTTTGCGCGCACTAAATCCGATCAATCGAGATCGAAACAGGGTCCCAGTCCCAGCATCTCTCCTTCGTCCGGTCGGCGTTCAGGGCCGGTCCTGCGGACTCGTCTGGTCCACTCGGGAGGGAAGGAAAGAGGGAACGAGAGAGATATCGCGGCGGCCCTATAAGGCCCAGACGGCGGCTATAAGGCCCTTGGGCAGTAACAATGCGGCCTGGGCATGGCTTCGCGGTGTCTCGTAAATATAAATGATGCCGCGACGCAGTTATAGCCGTGCTACCGTGTGTGCAGGCCCCTTGTCTCTCGTGGCGCGCGGATGCAAGAGCATAAAACGCACGACGCATAGACGAGCTTCTTTTTTGTCTTCGATCATCTCGTACCGCACACGCGTTTCTCATCTCGCTTATTTCCCGCTACATTGCCGCCGATTCGCGGTTGAATCATCCTGCCGCAATAGGTTTTTGTTTTTGAGCAGGCAATAATACACTGCTTACTGAAACATGTCATAGATATCGTGGTTTTAACGAATACCTGGAGACGCATCGATGATCAATGAAATTCTTTACAACTTCTTATATTTTTTGAAGTTTTTCTACGATGTATACAAGTCGTGGCATGTCGTGTGGCTCTGTATGAGAGTGACGAACTCGTAACCAATAGGTTGCGAGTATTATATCCCTTATATTATATATCGAAAAATTTCGTATTCTGTACTGATTTAATGGAAGTTGCAAAAGAGCTCTTCAGACCTAAATATCTCTTTGACTAGCCGTGTAATCTATTTAACACTAGAATTACTTTGACGCGTTTGATTGACTAATCGGGAAAAAGAATTTTACTAATTGATCCATCAAAGAATGTTTCGTAGCATTTGTAGTATTACAATAGCTAAGGTTCAGACATATAGAGACTGATACGATACTACCCCTTCTATTCATCCCTCTATTACTACATATAGATTTTACATCACAGCTTTTTAGTTTGTACATCTTAGGAAGTTAAAAGTAAAGAAAATATACTATAAAGGAAAGATCTTTAAGCCTCTTTGTAAGAAAAAGCTATTTTTATTCTGTTATGTTCTTGAAAGTAAGAAAAATCTCGATCAGTTGTCCATGATAGAAATATCATGGGGTCAGATCGAAAGACAGGTTGTTATCGTTGAGGCACTTAGCACGCAAAGCGACAGAAGGATTCGCTGATGCTCTGCTTCTTCTGTACTTCGTGGAAGTTCCGGTGGTACAAAGGATATGGATGAGAAGAAAAGGGACGTAGAGACGAAGAAAAGAGTGAGAAGAGGAAATCAAGAAGGTGGGAAGAAAGGAGTAGAAGGAGGTTGAAAGGCGATAGGATACTGGCAGCAAGACGGAGAAGAAGAAAGAGAGAGCGTGAAAGGTGCTGGAGGACGGAGAAGAAGAATCGACGACGACGAGGGCGAAGGGAAAAGGGGGCGGGGACGGTCCATTAGGCGGTATCGGGACCATCGCACGGTAGCACCAACGCTCTCTGCATCTCAATGCCTTCGCCCTTAGCCGCGCGAGACGAGAGGGCCGAATGAAACCGATTTCGGTCCTCATACGCGCCTTCGCAGCCACCTCAAGCAACTATGTTGCTTCGCCACGGAGATATCGATGACCGGTGGAGGACATGGAGGCGAAGGGCCGGCCCTGCGACGCACTAAGACCGGTAGCCCGCGGCAGTATTTTCGCCTAATCGGCCGCACTGTGATGCGCTTGCCGTGATGCTATAGCAATAAGCGCGTTAAACATGGTCTGCTACAGCTAAAAAAGCGTCTTAGTGGATCGGCGAATAAATGGCGAATAAATCTGACGAGAGATGACAACTTGATGGAAGATGAAGCGATTATAAAATCCTTAAGAAGTTTCTATTCATTACCTATACTGTTGCTGACTGAAAACATACGGCTTTCTATTTTTTTTTAAATTACATTTAATGCATAACGCAATTAACTTCTTCACTTAATTTCAATCTCTTTTTTTTTAGTAATTAGAATTAATCTTCTTAACTAAATTGTCAAATAGCGAAGTTATTCTTTAACTGGTTAATAAGTAATTGGCTTAATTTGGTATTTGTCGAGATTACGATGAATTTCTGATTCGCAATATGATTATCTTCTTCTAAATTTTATACGAGTAACGTAGTTGTCTAATGAGACTCATCGAAATCATTACACCTGCGTGTTTGGCACACTCCTCATCGCTTTTTCCTCTCTTCAGATAACAGATGGCTCGACGAGACAGCCTTCGATCTGGAAATGAATCTATGACGTGGTATACCTGATCGGAATCTCTGGAACACAAACTTGTTGAGAGAGAGAAAGAGAGAAAGAGAGAGAATCTCTCTCCTTCCCACTCCTCTTCGTTTCTGTCTTTCTTGGGATAAACAAATTCGAACAGGTCTTGAGCAACAGGATTTAACAGAGAGAGAGAGAGAGAGAGAGAGAGAGAGAGAGAGAGAGAGAGAGAGA
>NW_012130086.1:2611585-2612968 GCF_000143395.1 Atta cephalotes
TATATATATATATATATATATATATATATATATATATCAGTTGCATCAGAAGGGAGACGTCGATATCCCTCGATCAATCATTAATAAGACCTGAAACCCCAAACACATAAGGCGAAGTTCGCCATTCTAACGCGCACTCTTTTTTTTTCCTACATTATACATATCTACTTCGATAGTGCCATTGCAGCCCTCGATGTACCCTCTTAATGCCACAAGACGAAAGAGAAATTGTATCGTCAACGATCGACTCGCGAATTGATGGAATTTTATATTTTCTTTTTTTGCTTGATTTCTTGTCCCCGTTTCCGCGCTCGGTCACGTTTCCGATTCGACTCGCTTCGTCCACGAATAGCGATCCTCAACTGAACGATTTATAGCACCGAGTATCAACACGATTTTGAACTTATCGGGGGACCGGGTGCTTTGCTGACTTCTCTCTCAGCCTTCGAGTAACTTTTTCAAGCGGAACGTCTAGCCGAGTCGTCCCCTTACACGACATAAAATATATAGCAATAATAATAACGAATTGTTTGTGGAAATAATATCCTCTTGCGAAAGAAATTACACAAGAGGATATTATTTCCGCATAACACAAACATTGCATTATTATATTATTTCTGTATATTTTATAAGATATTAGATAGATAGATTTTATATAATTTTTCTCTCTTTAGTTCTGTTACTCGTGTTCAAGCGTGGTGACTTCTCTTATATATCTATAGATATGCACGCTAATTATACACAGTTCATGGAATCTACAGTCGACTTGACGTCAATTCCGAACGACGAAGTTTTTGTTTAGAGAAATGTTGTTGGGATATTCTTGTATTCTTTGTAGTAGATTACCGCTTCCGAAAGGAGAATGAAAAATTTTAATTTTACCGGGAATCGAACTCGGGATCTCTAACATAGCAGACTAGTGTGCTGTCTACTCTGCCACACTCTCAACTTTTTTTTTATGTAATTTAAGTATTTAATATTATTAGGTATACGGACATGTGAATTATTTTAAAATTATTCTCTATCATTTCGAAATAACTTGGTTTTTTGGCGATTAAATTAAACGTTTTAATTATTACACTCGTCACGATTGTAACAACGCGTTCAGTCGACCCTAACCGAAATCGGGGATGACGAGGGCATTTTTCCACCGTCGTTAACCCGTGCGATCAGAAACGACTTTGAAAATGTCAACGCCGCTTTGGTTTTCCCATTTTTGCGCGGTTCGTATACATCCTGTCGAGCATCCCTCCGGCTTCCACCGAAATCCCTGGAGAGACTTACATGAGCAGGGGTTGGTATACGGCGCGGAAACGAGCAGATATCGAGTTGCGGTTTAAAACTCACTACCATTCCCACACATGGTCTCCTCTCTCTCTCTCT
>NW_012130086.1:2617260-2619704 GCF_000143395.1 Atta cephalotes
GAGAGAGAGAGAGAATATATATATATATATATATATATATATATATATATATAATATATTAATGTATATCCTTTTAAATTCATAGAAATATGTTGTAATGTTACTTATTAAGTTATTTATTAAGACTGATCGATATTTAAAAAAAAAGAGTTCTAAAGAATACTTCACATCAGATAATGGCAATTGGCAGGATGCAAACTAATTTAATATCATAAAGTTACCAGCAATTTCGATTCTGTCGCATAGTAAATTACGACATTTCCATAAACAGAAGGTGTGGCAATGCAAAGTTGTATACTCGCACAAAGTTTATAATATTTCTTTCGAAGATTCGATCATTTTTTACCTCATTATATTCAAGACCGACAGCTTTTAGTTTTTATCTTTGACTTATTCGTTAAATTCACATTTTTTTTTAAAGATATCTTCTTGTGAATGCTAGAATCGTCTGATTCAGTAATGTTAATTAAAGGTTATCTACATTGGTCTTGGGAACACGTGGATGACACAATTTGTGTCGGCACGAAAGTGCCGATTAAATTTTAGTTGAGTTCGCGAGAACTTCTTTCATATGCATCATCGACATCATAACGTAACATATAACGGCATCGAAATTTTATGCAAAATTCTTGAAAAATCAGCTACTTGAAAACATAAATCTGTATTTTAAGGTAATTAAAGTCTAATAGAATCGCTTGTGACGTTCGACAGCGACACGTGCAGTTACTTTACATTTTCAAGCTCACGCATATATTGAATAAGAGGTAGGAATATAAGATGTCGAGCATGTCATTGACCCACAAAATCAGATATTTACAATATATATAAATAATATTCCAGTGATACAAATACGATATATATTCAACTATTATATATTCAGAATTTTTACAAGTACGATATATATATATATATATAAGTATATTCAGAATTTTTATGTTTTCAGTTATAGACAATCGCATATCCAAAATTGTCATATTTTTTCGTAGAGGAATAAAAATTGCATTTCTGATCTGACAGTTCTCGTATACATATGATTTGTGTAAAATTCATACAGAACAAGTGTAATTCTTAATTCTGTATTGCGTAGTATCTCTAAATTTGAGATCAAAATTTTGAAATGAGAATGACATTTAAGTTATACACTTAATAGGTACTTAATAGATACGTAAAATTTAAATTTTAAATATCGCCGATTTTTAGCAATAGAAGATTAGGGGTTGGTTTTTGCTTTTTCGGATAAATATAATAACTAATATAAACGGATAAACGTAAGAATAAAAATAGTAAAAGAGTAAGCTGAAGTTCATCGAAAGATAGAACAATTTAATCTAAGAGCGTAGAATGCGAACAAGCGGTTTCGCTTATAACCAATTGATCGAGTTAGGCGTATTCATTGGTATCTCGACAGCAAATTGGCGAAATCTTTCTCAAGGATTCCTAGCAAACACGAAACAGCTACTGGTGTTCATTCCCTCTCTGTTTTTTTCTTTCTACGTATTTCTCTTTTTTATATTTTAATGGCCGAAGGACACTGGCCATAGGCGCGCAAAAGACAGTGAGGTAAGTTGAACCGACTCAACGGCGTCGACGACGACTGCGATGATTTCGATGACTGTGACTAGATTTTCCCGTCAATAAATCAAGCCATTCCGCGGACCGGCCTCGACATTTCTGCCACTGTTGCCGCCGCTCGCGATTATCGACGACTTCGTCTTCTTCGTCGTCGTCGCCGCCGCATGCTGCTTCCTTATTCATACCGTTTCGTCGTCAGTCGCGTTCAGAAAAACGTCATCCTGAAGGTTGTCAACGCGTCTCACCGCTAGCATTTCTAGTATCCGATAGTTAGTTGGGAAAAGCGCGATCTGCCATACACACATACACATATGTACATCTTTGTTTCGACCGCCGCGCCGGTTCTGCTTGTTCGTCGCCTTTCAAGCAAGAAGCTCGTCAGACGCTTAAGAAACATGTAGAGCGGACAGTATCAAACAAAAGCGGATATTTTGATCTTCTATGTTGTTAGAAGAAGAATATTGTTCACAAGATCGTTTTCAGAGACATCATTTAAAGTTAAACGAATTTCACTTTTATTTATCCCATATTTTAAATATTGTTATAATCATTCTGGAAATTTTTCTAAAAGATTTATAAATTTTCTCTAAGTAATATTAAGCGAATTTTTTTTCTAGTGCAATATGATTTATTTGCATTTCCATATATTACAAATATGTTAAATTATTGAGGCTGACGGATGAATTGAATCAAATTATAAAAAAACCTTGTTTTTTAGAAGAATTACATCAAGTCTGTCCAATTTGAGCTCCGGAACCAAACCGAAAAGCCATCAATGCAAAAAAAATTCAATGTAGATAAGATTTCGGGGACTGTAAAATGTTGATACGCATCTGAGTGATGCTTATCAACACTTCATAATTCCTGAAATC
>NW_012130086.1:2619724-2625622 GCF_000143395.1 Atta cephalotes
TTCAATGTAGATAAGATTTCGGGGACTGTAAAATGTTGATACGCATCTGAGTGATGCTTATCAACACTTCATAATTCCTGAAATCTTACTCACATTGAATTTTTTTGCATCGATGGCTTTGCGCTTTGGCTCCAGAGCTCAAATTGGACAAGCCTAAATTACATAAATGTGAATATTTATATTCTTTACCACATGACTTGCCACTTCGATTTGATGTGAACGATCCTATCGATGCATCCGTAATTTAACTAATGTTCATTCATCGTTAAACGTATGACAAACAAAGTTTGTCCTCAAGGTATCGCGCACGATTCATCGACGACGATATGCGATTGCACGGCGGCAGATACATAAATCCCGCAGTGGCGAATCGTCGCACATAGAGCATTTCTTCTTCGAGAAATTTCGGGGGAGGAGTAATCGATGGCTACCTCGGCGACGATCGGTCCGGCAATCAGGACGAATGTGCAGGGAGATAAAGTGAAATGGCGTCGCCGTTTAATTGGAGTTTCTGACGCGTTTCTGGCATTAAGTATGATGTTGCGTTGAGTTCAATTAAAATGGAAATCGGGGATGGCCGTTGCTTCGCCACATCTCTTTCTCGCTCTATGTATTTCTCTCTCTCTTTCTCTCTCTCTCTCTCTCCGTCTTCGTATCTTTCCCTGCCTTTCTTCCCCCTCACCCCCATTCTGTATTCACCCATCGTCCTCATCGTACTCTTCGTCCTTCCTCTTGCACTGAATCCCACACACATATAGATTTATATACATCCACACACACACACACACACACATACATATATACGCACACGTGTGAAGTGCATCCCGTGTTTTCGCTTACTCTGTGTACCATCCTTCAATCCTTTCTCCTTCTCTTTTTCATCGTTCTGTTCCTTCTTCCCTCCTGTTCGTTCCTCTCATGGGCTACCACATATGTACGTGTCCTGATCTGAAAATAGTTCGGTTGGTCCCGGGTAGGAGTCCTTAATGAACCTGAGATTAGAAGTCAGCTCCGGACTTGAGAGCGGTAGATACTGGGTGCAATTAACACTGAAATATCATCGGTGTGGGTCCGTTAGGGACGATGGTACACGATGTGTCTCAGGTGGGGTTTTGCCGCCGTCGTTGCTGCAGAGAAAGGGGAATCGGATCCTCAGACAAGGGACTAAAGGACTGGCCAACTTTATGGACTCTTAAATTAGCCGATCCCCGCGAGTCAATTCGAGCTTCGCGGGAGATCGGGGTCAGTACTGAATTTCCGTTGCGGAAGCAACATATTTATATTAACAGGTCATTTTGAAATCATTAGATTTTTTTTTAACCGTCAATACATGAAATAAACTCGGAAAAGTATATAAAAGTGAGAGGAAGAACGAAGAACACGACAATTGTTTTAATAATGATGTATCGATAGTGATAAAATTTTCTTATTCTAAATAAGAAGATTACTGTTTGTATGTGTTTGCGTATAATTTAAGAAATCGTAATACATTTTTAATAGTTATGACGTACATAAATTCTTATTGACTATGTGCGGGCAAATAGTAATTGCAATAATTTTTCAGCCCCAGAAGATGAGAGCTAAAGCAAAAGAGTGAAAAGCGTTAGAATGTACGTCGTGTTTTTCTCTCTTTATCGTTTACAATAATTACAAGATAATTGCTCAACGGAACGAGCGCCTCGGGCGAGCGTCATCTCCGTGCGATGCGCAGCTGCAAGATTTATTTATCTTCGTGTTTTTAATTTCTTTTTTCTTGTTCGTATCAGTGACTACTTTGTGAACGGCTGACATACAGAAACAAAATGATGCGGTAGTTCCGCGGAAAATTCATCGTCCTTATCGCGATTTGTACTTAACACCCGAACATCTTGCGATGCACATATAATTACCATACTCGCGATAAATATGAAATCCTCAATGTACACAAGATAAGAATGGCTTATCGATTACTTCTTTCCTATTACAGTAAATTAACGGTTTGCGATAATTCTCGCGGATTATGGATACGTTTATGCACAAAATAGCAAATCGGTGCGGTAGCATTCATTAAATCGATGGCGATCAGTTCAGAGCCGAGACTAAATAGCTGAGGTCTGGCCCGATTTAAGACCGTTTCTGATGCTCTCAGAGAGCCAGCAGACCGCCAGCCACCGTGCTCTCGACCAACCGATGCTCAGTAGAGACTTAATAAGACATCGTGACTCGGCGCAATGTCAGTCTCTAAGTGATCGGTTAATTGTACATTAAACCGTACATAATAGAATTATCGGCGGCAGAGTAAGTGAGAGAGAAAGGAGAGAGGGGGGAGGGGGAGAATGAGAGAGAAAGAGAGCATGGACTTCGGCTCGTGCCCCTTCTATAAAAATCTGATCCACGTGTCGAACTAAAATTAACGTTCTGACACTTTTTTGTGCGTGCTACGCATATCATGAACGTCATGACAATGACGCGTTATAATTAATTAATACATGATAAGATTTTTATTGACTGAAATATTTAAATTTAGGTAATAACAGGTAATATGAAAATAATTTTGTTGGATTATCAAAATAATTATGTAGAAAACTCAAACGTGATAAGCAATGCTGCAAATAACTAGCTTGAACGTTTTATATTATTTTGATAATCCAGAAGAAAATTTTTAAATCTAGCTAAACTTCAATTCTTATCTTCTTGTTCTTTCAGTATAAACATACAATATTGCGATTGAATAGAAATTTAAATCTAGATGTGATTATTTTTCAAAAAATATTAAGATCATATTATTAATTATGTAAAACTTATTTAATTGATTTTATAAAAATATGACAATACTGAATATAATTCATAGAAATAAATTAATCTAATTCTCTTGTGATCGAATTTTTCTTTAATTTTATGATTTAATTAAATTTATTATTTTATAATATATTTATATCTGTCTATCTTATTCTCTATATAATCTATATTATTGTTAATCTATATTATTGTTAATGTAATTTTTGCGACAAGTTTAAATGAAACATCTCGTAAAGTAGATCAATTTTCTGATGATCAGTTTATCCTGGACATTTTTTATCGTAATTAGTGCGCTTGGCATATTATAGATGTTACAGAGTCTTGTAGCGCCGAGAATCGTGAGCAAGCAGTATTAATCTTGCATTCCTCCGGTTGTGCCTTCAACTGAGAAGGCTTGATACACGGTAACCCTAACGCAATCAGTCACGGCGCATTACGATGATTTCATTCGCGTCTGACGCTATTAATTATCGCTGCGAGTAGCTTGCGAAGTAACTACAAACATGGGCCTGGCGTGTCAAAATAATTAATACGAGTTACATACGAAGAAACTCGAGTAGTTGTCGGGTAGTCACGAGGTGCCCAACTACGACGATGATACTTTTCCAGAGAAACGGGTTTCTGCCACATATCGATATATTTATGATCTAAACATAATCGTTTGAAACTAGATACATAATAAAAACAAGTTCAATATGTTATCATGTATTAAAATAAATATGAAGAACTATATAAATAATATCTATAATAATTGAAAGTAGCAATAAAGAAACAAGATTATATCATTTATATTAAAAACATATAAATATTATATTAAAAACATAATTAAGAATAGTATATTTTATACGTATAATGTTCTTGTGATAAAATGATCATATTTTTATCGAATTCGCATGCGGAACTAGTTCTTCTCCTCTCGACGCTATCGAAAAACGATTTATCACGCAAGGAATTCGCGGTTGGGCTTTTAAATTAATTAGGAGTTAGCTAGTGACTGCCCTAACCACATACCAGGCCTATCTTATCGGGCTTACTTAAGGTCGCGAGAATTTCTCGCGATTACTGAACGTCAAATGTCCTCCGTGTGCGGGTTAATTGGCGCCATCCCCGACATGTGGACCGGCAAAAATGGTCAACCACGGCGAGGCAGGCAGATCGCACGATTGCTCTGTATGTCGCGGCGTGTATTCCAGGAGCACGCGCTTCTTTCCCTTGGTCCGTTTATTAACCGTGGGTTAATTCGCCGTTTAGAGACCAGCCACGCGGTCGCGCGCTCGCATTATAAAGCGAAGTGATCCTGCGATAGGGATTCATTAAACGCTGTTAATTAAGACATTATCACGTCATAATGATCTCTCGCGAAGGCTTCGGGGAACTTTAATGAATGAATGAAACACGCCTCATAAATAATTAATCTACCGATTAAGCTGCTCTGGCCAGCGGCCATGGCCGACTGCCGGCCACGGTTAGAAGTACGACGGAGGATCGCTCGCGTTTTCGAAATGAGAGTCGCACGCGTGTTGTCACGCTCGCGAGAGACGATGCTGTCGACGATGATCTCGACTGCCTTGGTGAATCTCCGATGATCGCATCGCCTCTTCTTCTCCAGCTTGCTAAGCTGTAAGTAGAACGTGGACGATACTGTTCGCGGAAACGGTTATTATCTTCGCGTACAACAGCGCTAATTGCACGAGAAAACAAATAGGTAATCCCGTGATTTAGGCTGCGAATGAGGGATCTGCCTGATGTATATCTGACCTGAAAAGGAAGAAAGCATGAGGCGCCGTCCGAGCGGAAACCACAGCTGACCCGCGAAATTCAGGTCCCTGGAAATCGCGATCTACCATCGTTTTCCTCACAATCTAATATCTTCCAGAAACTGGAACTCCGTTTCGAAGGATTCGTTATTCACGAGGCATTACGTCCGCGTGTCGTAAACGATCTTACTACATGCAATCCCGAGAAGCGTATAGTTCGTAGAACCGAGGTCGCGACTATTTCATGTCCGTTGACACCTGACCTTCGTTGGAACAGCACGAATTGTACACTGCGTACAAGACCCGCTCAATTCCACGAAAAAGATCGCGGAAAGTCAGGGATGACACGTATGTCACATGTACGTATCTGTCGTAACTTTCAATTGCGTCTAGATATACCGGAAAATCCGGTATACAGATCTGGTCTGGTTGCCCTTCCTGTTTCGTGAAATATTTCTTTTCGTTCTCCTTCTTCCTTTCTCTCTGTTCCTTTCGAGCGCTAAAGACGTCGGCATACGTAAATAAACCAGTTTGACGACGCATAACATATCGTGACGTTACGTAGGAATTGCGCCAGAGATGTACCACATTTCGCCGGCATAACGCGGGCTCCAACCGCGTAATAATGGCTCACTAAATATTATTAAGTAGCAACACCCGCAGACTCGTAAAGGAGGCGATGACACGCACAACGATCGGTTTCGTACTGCTCGTCCTTCCAAGTTATTGCGCTCTAACTTATTGCCGCTTATTACCGGCGTCTCGCCAGTAAATAAGCACCTAATCATTAGTTTACAGTGTACACGCGGAGAAAGACGTAATTTTATGTACCGCTCGCGCCGTAATGTTAATGCTACATTCGATTACGTTAAACAAATCTTCATTATATTGGTAAAATAGAATAATCCTGAAGAGTGTCGCGTAATTAAAAAAGACAAAAAATAAGATCAAGGAAATTAAGTCGTTATTTGTCTTGCATGAACCGTCTTACATGGAAAAAATGATTTTGCTAGAAGTATCTAAAAATTTTAGTCAGATTTACAGATACAAATTTGAAAATAATTTGGACAATCAAAGTAATTATGTAGAAATCTCAAGCATGATGAACAATGCTACAAAAAGTTTTGACATTCTACAATCAGTTATGAACGTCTTACATAATTATTTTGATAGTGCAAGAAAATTATTTTCAAATTTATCTAAATTTCTAGATATTTTAGCAAAATAATTCTTTTCGTACAGATCCAACAATTGTTTAACCACAGATTTTCTTTATGCTAGCTTTCACTTTAAATAGAGATCCACTAATTAGTGTCTGGACACGCGGTTTTGTCAAAATCATGCAAAAGAGAAGGATATATAT
>NW_012130086.1:2627157-2633842 GCF_000143395.1 Atta cephalotes
GAAGAAGAAGAGAGAGAGAGAGAGAGAGAGAGAGAGAGGGAGAGACAAAATGACTTCGTTTTTTCTTCATTTGGGACATGCGCCAGTTTAATCCATTTTGCGCAAACCAATTTATTAAAATCTTCCAAAAGGAAGATTAGAGGTCTTAGGATGATATTTGTATATATGGTCTATTTTAAGACCGTCTTAAGTAATCTTAAGACGCTCTCTGATTAGTTCATGACACCTTAAGACAGTCTTAAATATAAGAATTGACTATATAAATGACCTATCTACGTCTCGCAACGTGCCGCTTCCAATATGTTGTTTTCTATGATCAAACGATATTCTCGAATCTGTCAAAGAAAAATGATGAGTCCAACGATGAGCGCTATGTCCATGTTCAGGATCAGTTACTTGACAGACACCCTTTGCTTCGAAGAATTTTCTATTCTTCGTCTGACTCATCTCGTCATTATTCTCTTGTTTACACCGAGACAAGTTCCTGCGATTTCCGAGGCGGCGAGAATCGGTGTTTGAATAGTAAATTGAGGATCGCGCGCGCTAAGCATAGCACCTAAGTAGACTCAATCAGAAGAGCTCTGTGACACGAAAATAAACGTTGATGACACTGAACATCTCGCGATGATGCGTGGACTGAATAACCTACAAAATATATTATAAATCTAATTATTAAATTAAATGTCATAATCATTTATTTAACAGTTATTGTGAAATCGTTAAAAAACTGGCTACTAATTATTAAGAAATATTGCGGCGTCATATTCCGTCACGATTATTTTAATTAACCTGCAAGTTTTAAGCGATCGCTCGCCATTAATAATTTTTTTCTATTATTAAAGGAGATTTATCTTATAGATTTATCTTGTAACTCGATAATCTTAAATGATCGTCTCAAGATAACGTTACGCGATCCATTTTGGATATTTGAAGACGATAACCGGCTAATAATTTCTATCGCCGTTACACGTTCCTAGAGAATTAAATAAGCAGAGATAGTGATCCATTAGTCTTCTATCTCTGTCATTGGTCCAATCAGGGTCAACAAGATCGGCTTTCATGCGAGATTTACAACCTCCGGTAAGATTCCACTAATTTTACGCTCCCGCTGGTCGAAAAGTTTAGTTCATTCTGACGATCGTCGAAGAACGTGAATCCGAATGGGGTGACCTCCGGAGACCCGTGAAGAATCCCAATCATAGGAAGGAATTAAAATAGCTCTCTAGAGCCGTCTGAGCCCTACTTTTGCGAACGCCATTTCCGTTCCAAATTCAAATGGCGCTCCAAGACTCGCATCGAATGAGATTCGAACTCGGGACGGAATCGTGAAAAATTTCGCCGTCAAGCGCAAAAGAATGGTTCTATTAGCGATCCTGAAACGTGAACAAAAAAACAGCAGCGCGAGAATGTTTTTTTCTATTACATTAATTAGAACTTATCCAATAATGCTATTGACAATTGGACGACCCGGTCGCAACGATGCAATAAAGTCAAGTTGCACGATACCGGGCGTATGCATCTCTCATATGGAGACCGTTCTACCGTGGTTGGAATGAGCTACGAGTACTCAAGGATGGCCGCCATCCTGTCCGCTTCGTGTCGCAACTTCCATCTGACTACGTCATCGGTACGCATGGATCGGACTTCAAGAAGCTCTCGCTATCGTCGTGTTCAGGGACAGTGCAGCGACGTAAATTAGCAATCTAATCGGTGATTAATTTCTTTTCTTTGCTCATCTCATGTAGAATTGTAAACTGAGGAGAATCAGTCATTCATGTTAACCGACTCAGTAGCAGTTAATTGGGAATCGATGAATTTTAAAAGTGCGTAAATGCGATGTATGAATGAAAAAGTATACAGTGGAGATAATTGTTGATACAATATTTATTTGAGTGATATTTATTTGACATCATTCCTGCGGTGAATTACAACTTCGAAATCGGACATCTCGCGCACGCAAAATGACGCGATTTCGCGAAAACCGGTGGTTGTGCCATAAAAGTTGAGGATAAGCAATAAAAACGACTATCGTGGACGGATACGTGTAACGTTTTAAACGACGCAAGTTTTGTCACGGTGTAAACGGGCAGTCAAGGATGTCTACCGCACGGTGCAAGCTGTAGCGGCGGCCGTTACGTGTCGCAACATTCATCGAACGACGTCATCGGTGTCCACGAGAGACCTTAACGAGCGTCCATTCGGTCACGCTCGATTCCGTCGCGAAACAATCGTCGCGTCAGTCAAAATCTCATAAAGCATATATATTAACACATCCAATGTCAATGATGCACTAATCTAACAATCGAATGCCACGATTACTGTGACAGCTCTGCATTAAACGCTGCATCTGTAATTTAAAAAATACACGAAAAGAACAATTTTGTTAAATATCTAAAACTTTAATTGAATCTGAAAATAATTTTGTTGATCCATCTAAAATAATTATGTAGATAACTCAGACATGATGAATAACGTCGAAAATAATTTTGATATTCTAGCAATTAATTTAGTTTACATAATTATTTTAATGATCTGATTAAATTATTTTTAAATGTGTATCTAATTAAATTTTTTAGCAAATATTTTAGCAAAACTGTCATTTCGGTGTACTCTATTGTAATAATAGAAATATTTTATCTAAATAATAAGATTCAAATTAACAGAGACAAATGATGATTGTTTAATATTTAAATTAATTTCAAATAGTAATCTTAATCGAGAATTATATAATTATTTGGTATTAAAGATTAAATCAATGCCAATAACTTATCGGAATTCTTGATGAAAATGAGCCGATTTCGAAGAACTGATTCGCCAGTGACTATCGGGGTGACTTTGAGATGTGCGAAATGCGAAGAAGAGGACATAGCACAGTCCGAACTTACGAAACGTTGATGAGGAAACGTGCCAGGGACGCAGGAGCGAAGGGAAAGACTCGATCTTCGGATTCCGCGGGAGACTGGAGGGAACGAATGCCTGGAAGGCCGACGACATTTCGAGCTGTCGTTACATCATCGACAGAACCAGATCGTTGTAGATACCCAAGAAAATTACCAACCAGACCGATGTCACGTCGTTGTAGCCGTGCAATTTCGTAAAGTTTCTGTTATCCTTGTTTTCTCTTTTAAAAGATTTGCACGTATCTCAAAATTCTATGCAATATTTTAATATTTTAACATCTTGGAAGACAAAAACGATTTCAAATAAATCTACTAATTGAAACCTATTAATTGAAACTTAACAATTCGAATCTCTTGTGGTGATTAATTTATTAATTGAAATGAAAATTAAATCTGGTTAACATTCGTTCATTTTAATGTCTTTCTTTACGAAGTTGAACATGACGAAGATTAAACGGACACCTCTAGGTGCACCTCTAGTTGAGGGTGAAACAAATTTATCGTAACGAAAGAACTATTCCTCACCACTCGTGTATAATGCCTAGCACGCTAGAGAGTGAAGACGGAGATAGAGCGGTAGAAAGAAGACTGGAAGGGATGACTAGAGAGACTTTATGCGTTTCTACGCGTCTCATGAATGTCTCGTGTTCTCACCGAGCTATTCATTAGAGACCTGGCTGGCGAGAGCAAAGAGCGAGAGCGTGCCCATTACAAATGCATTGGATAATAACGTGGTATGGCGTGAGCCATAAGAGGATCCTGAAGACATTGGGCTTAATCGCAATCACATTGACGAGATGCGCAATCGGAGATGAAGACACTTCCTGAATGCAGCTTCCTGAATATCTGCTGCGTCGCGGCAATGCTATGCTTTAGATTAACGCAATTCAAAAGTGATCGACTTCTACGATGAGAAAAAAATGTATTAAATTATAATATTTATTTGAATAGTATAAGCTGAATATTTACTAAAATTTAAATATATATTTTTTTTATACAAATTTGTGGTTTAACTATTATTTTTTTAATTTAATAAATATTTTTTTATATTTTTTAAGTAAATGTATAATTTGTACTATTCAAACAAAACATTTTTATTAAAATTTAAAGTTAGTAATTTAAATAATTATACATTTTTTTAAATATATAAATATTTAAATTACTAGACGCGCGGAAAAGTGTATCATCTTTTTGGAGGAAATAGAAGTTTATGAGAACTCAAACTAATATTTAATATTGTATTGACGTTCTTTGCGTTTTTTATAAAAAAAAAGAACATATCATCTTGAAATAAGGATGCGTGTCAAATTTTTATTTGTATTAATTTATTTGTATTATCTTCTGCGGCTAATATCTCTCTCTACTCAATTATTTTTTAAGATAATAAAAATGTTTTGTTATATTTGAGTTATATTATTATGCATCTCTTTGTGTTTTTCAATCGACACTTGTATTCTTCTCAATTCTTCCTTACAATTCCATCACGGAGCATCGAAATGGAAGCGTCGCTATCTGGAACAGCGTTAAAATCCGCGCTACTATCGACCCTATCGTGAAACGATCTCGAAGAGATTGGACTGCACGAAAATCCATTGTGAAACGGCGACGTGTCCGAAAGGAGGGAACTGAGGAAGCCGGAGAGATAGAGATACTGAAGCGACTTACTCGGTATCCATTGGACTTCGAGATAGTACCTGTCGATCGTACGTGGAAACCATCGCCTCGGGGACGGACAGCCTACTTGTATGCAGAATTGCGTTGTACATTGTGTTTGTTTTATTAATGCGGCACGACCTTGCGGCTTTCGTGCGGCACAAGCAACCGCCGCACATAAATACCTCCAGCACCCTTCCGTTCGGACAAGTTCATTTAGAGACTGCGAATAACGTTCGTATATATCGACCTGAAAATTAGTTCACGCCAAATGTCTGCCGCGAGTTATTTTCTATTAATATTAATTTTATTATTTTTTCTTTTCTAGATGAGAATTAAAATCCATTCTTTAATTTTATCCTTTCATTTTGTCTTTTCAGTCACATACAAGTCAATGTAAATATAAATCACGAGAAAGGAATGCAGAAAAAAATATTTTTCATGTTTATTTTTTATGTATATTGTTCTTTCTGCACATAATTTTTTCAACAGGACAATCTCAGCTTCTACTTTTTTAGAATAAAATGAATTATTCCAACAGGAACTAGACAAGTAAATACTTTTATAAATCTTCTTATATCATACCAGCTATTTTATTCAATATCTTGTATCAGAACGATACTAGGCGGTAACGATGTCAGAGAGGCTCCAAAAGATAGCAGAACAAGTGGCCTCTACGACCAGTTTCATCACTGAGCCGCTCCCAACTCTTAAGGTCTCCGACCAAAAGGTCGACCACGATGCCACGTTGTCTGGCTTCCGTTTATCCCGAACGAACGATCACGATCTACGATGACTTATACCCGAAATTCATTTCGCCGATACTATCATTATCCCTGAGAGAGAGAAACTGATTTCGTAGGTGTAGGCGGCAGAGTATTCTTTGCACCTATTTCGAAGAAATGCGCTTTATAAAATGCAAATTGGGCGCGCAAGTTAACACATGTTATAATTTTCTCAGTCGACTTAACAGATAGTAGGTTAATGAGATCGTGCGGTTTAACGAGATAATGTATACAGATGGCCGGGTGTAAGTGTACGCAAATGTATCGTGTAATTAGCGTATCGCTTCCCAACTACGACTATTCACCGTCGAATCGATCGGATTAACATCTTTTCCCACTAAAAAGTGACTCTAATCTTTCGACGGGCTAAACGTTCGAACGAGCTAAAGAAGAGATCTAATCGACGCTGGTATCGAAATCCGACGTAGTAAAGAGCGAGCCCTTATATAGACAGCAGTCCTTGAGCTCCACTTTAAGCGCACCGTGTTGGACGAAATGCCTTTGGTACGTTAAGCCCCGTTATCTCGATCAAGCCTCGATCATAAAGCTACTGCCTACTCTCATCTGTGCAAGCCTTGACGATAATTCACTTGCATTCGCCTCAAATTGTCGCAATGATGTAGCCGTTGGCCAGCACGGTTGGGAAATTGCGATTCTTAACGAGTGTAACTTTTCATCTTAACTACGATCAAAATTGATTCTTACTGCAATACCAATTTGTTATTTCTTTATTATACACATAGAACGACTTCTACGCAAGTCGCACTTGACCTCAAAGCTTGACATCAAAGCTTATTTATATCTAGATTTAATACTTGTCTTATTTAATCGTATTTAAATATGAATGATATTTGCTTCCGCGTCGAGACAGTTTGTATATTTTTTGCTAATATCGCGTTTCTGTAATTATGTGGAATCCGATACGGAGCCATTTTTCATAAAAGCGCTCTCAATCGGTCGCTATCATGTTTAGCTATGCGTTTCTTCAACACCCTGCATGACGAGTCTCGTAGGAAATTTCCAGGCGCGCGAAATGTCTCGTTATTGATCTGTGAAACCTGCGGAAAAACCTGTCGATAGCTGCCGAGATAACTTCGATATGAAACGATTAAATAGCGAAATGAAAGGAGCTACACGGTGAGAAAAGGAAAAGGGCGGCTGTGCAACGCGGATGTGTGTGGGTGTATGTTACGGCGCATTATATGTATTTTGCAAGGTTTAAAACCGGTATAATCTCAGTGAGTTCATTTTTCGATGCTATAAATATGGAGATAGTCGCTTACGTCAATTATCTCGTTTTCATTGTCACGAATAAATGTACAATATATTTTTCTCCAACATCTAACT
>NW_012130086.1:2636807-2637866 GCF_000143395.1 Atta cephalotes
ATATTTTATATTATAAATATATAATTGATAAAAAGACCATTTGTATGTATATATAGAAATAGTCTCAACCTGCGATCCTGCTCGCCTTCGTCGCCAAGGAATTACGCAATAAGTAGAAGTCGTTTGGTTGGCTTCGGTCACTCGTCGAACATTTCCACAGAGCTCTTGGCAAATCTGCGAATAGATGCAATATTATATGTATAAAGGTGTTAATTTTTTCTTTCTATGTGCATATATACGTTTCTCGAGGGCGACTTTTAACGTAAAGACAATTTCCGCACTGAACGTGAACGTGACATGACGTTACTTTATTGCGAGCTTTCATCGTACTATATGTAATACGATGAAATGCATATTCGCTTACTATAAAGAGAAATAATTTAGTCAGAAATTATATCGCGATCGGTTATATCCGCGGGGCACAGTGGCTCAATTAAATGGAAAAGAAGGAAATTACGCGAATGTGGACGCGAAATTCCATGATGATAGCTCGGCGAATTCTTGATTATGTGACGCAGAAATGTAGAATAAAATCGGCGATTCATTGCAAGTAAACCTGAGATTCTCTCCTCGATCTTTCCATCCATGTTAATATGACGGACTTACTTGAATTTAGAAACAAGTAATTCGTTCTTAAATCGAGCCATAAATTGAACTTTCCCTCGGACCTCGCGCCGCGACCTCGTTCAAGCTTCGTCGACATGCCTTGTCGTCCCAGTCTTAAGATGACGACGAGCAGAGGCGTTAAGACAGTGCGGTATACATGTCCCGAGGCACCTTAGAGCGCGATTATCGTCGGCTCTTTCCTTTGTTTTTAGTACGACGGATGACATTTCGAGCGTTCTGCGATCTCTAAGTTCATTCTTGATGCAAGCGTTGAAATTCCGTGAGTGTCCTGTCAGAAGATATATATTGCCTGACTGTGAGACGTAAAGCGTATGCATATTAAAATAAAAAAATTTTAAATAATAATAAGTTAAACTAGATCGTGAATAATACAAATAAAAAGATTTTTGTACATATATATATATATATATATATATATATATATATATATAT
>NW_012130086.1:2638522-2650968 GCF_000143395.1 Atta cephalotes
GAAATTCCGTGAGTGTCCTGTCAGAAGATATATATTGCCTGACTGTGAGACGTAAAGCGTATGCATATTAAAATAAAAAAATTTTAAATAATAATAAGTTAAACTAGATCGTGAATAATACAAATAAAAAGATTTTTGTACATATATATATATATATATATTTCACAAGGTAAATCATAAGATCTAAAATTTTTGAAGCTTATCGAGAGATGAGCTCAAAAATGTCAGAGTTCGAAAGCGTCACGGATAGAAATGGATTTAAATCAATCTAGACACAAAAAAATTAAAATATATACACCGAAAGGACACACAATTGATAGTTTCGATTTTTCTCTCTTTCTGTTTTGTTGAATAAATAGACTCAGATACAAAAGAATTAATCTTCTCACAGATCGACTGCTACGTCATCATAATAATGCCATAGCTAATCGTCGTGCGTTCATCTCTCAAGAGAAGCTACGACTTTTTTTTCTTCTTTTTCTTCTTTTCCTTATCAGCACCGCCAGCGCGTCGTGACCGATGTGAACTTGAGGCAAGGACGCGCGAATCGCGGCTAACGAGACGCAACACTCACGCGTTGCGGTTTCGCAATGCGTAACCTCTAAGGTGGAATGCGTTTAACGCTCGACGCCTACGGGACACCTTTATAGCGCGCTCGCACGGTGCGAAAAACCTTGAGGAAGAACGTTGCAACACGATCCTTTGAATCTCGACTGGCTGCCAAGTTTTAAACGGCGCGCACGTATGTTACGTGTATATACGCGCTTTAACCCAGCCTGTCTGTAAAGTAAGACTCTATCCGAGAAAAATTCTTTCTCCACCCGTGACGATAGGAGTTACTCTGTTCCTAACGTGAGTCCTCCTAACGCTGCATCGTGCATATAATAGACACTATCGCTGAAGACACGCAACTTGCTCAAGCTTGCGCAACTTTCACCTATCTGCGCCGGTATTTATTTTCAAAAGTGTCAATTGTCCCTTCGTCTGAAATAAAGAAAGATATCTATTGAAAAGTTCTTCATAAAACATTAAAATTAGCAAACATTAATTTAACAGAACGTCACTCAATTAGAGAACTGTTCTCTATTTAAATAATGCCAATACTATTCTCGAATATAGGGTTCATTATTTTTTAATTATTCTTTAACTCTTGACTATTGGGATCTTTATCAAGCAGTAATCAGTATTTTGATTGTAAATTTTAACAATAATACATATACAAATTGAAATAGGTAACAAATGAGAATAATATAGTTTGACTTCGATAGTAAAAATTTGTTATTAATGCTTTGAAATAGGTATACCAAATTTTTTTAAGATCTTTATACAATCCGATACAATAAAGAAATTGCTCTGTTTCTTGAAGACTGTTATTACTGAAGAATTAAAATTCATGTTGCCAGCAGAATATTAAATTGCACCATTTTCATCTTATTATTAGAATATTATAAAATTTTACTGGATCCACGCTTGTGAATCGTAAAGTAACTAAAAATTCCATTTCCATTTTTCGGTCCCAATCGTGAGACGATCCTTGATCTTCAACGACGAGAAACACATTTACTCTCGCGTCGCGCCGGCGGAATCATGGAAAGAGATAGTCTCGCGTTAAGAATCTCGATAAAGGGTGGATGGCGGATATAATAGATGACGGCGGCAATCCTCTCCGAGCATCGAAACATCGATGGGTTCAGCGCTGGCCCTCGCCTTATCCAAAGGTATCAGCCCTAGTTAAGCGGCCGGAGGAGCACTAGATCAACGACAACTTTCGGCTTTTTGGCTTTCATGTGTCCGATTGGGGGCCCCCATCGAGCTTATAAAGAGAGACCGCAGTTGGGGGGGGACCCCACCGAAAGGGCCCTTTCCAACAAATAGAAGATGCACGCACACCCTTTGTCTCTTTCTCTCTTTCTCTCACACACCACGTAATCTCTTTTTCCTTCTTTCCTGTTCGTCCTTTCTTTCTCTTTTTCTTTCACTCTCCTTCTCGTTCTTCAGTCCTTTTGCTCAGCATGTCTATTTCCTTCTTTCCCTCGAACCACAACTCAGACCAGAAACGAGAAAATCAAGCAAAGGCGATCGCTGGGCCCCGACGGAACCATCCGCCGAAGGGGGAGGAATGGATGAGGGAGGCAAACGGCACCGACCGCCTCCTCTTCCAGTCAGCGAAATAAAACGGCGCGGAAGGAATTTGGCGGAGGGCTGTAAATATTATAAAGTGACGCTACGCAGAATACGGGAGCTCAAAGGCTTGCCACGGAAAAGATGGGAGCGGGCCCCGGAGGACAATGCGAGTGAGTGAGCAAACGTAGGGCCCCACCCCCTCTTGGACGTGAATTCGAAAGAGATAACTTGCGCCACCGTTCGCGATGGGGAGTCCTTGGAACACCCTCGTGTCATCTACTTTCTTCCCTGTTCTTCCCTGTTCCATTATCATTTCACTAACAATCACTCCTCTACTTTCTATGGAAAATATATTAAATATCAATCATAGTATATATATATATATATATATATATTAGACATCGGGATATATACATGTATATATACCTCGATGTTTAATCAACTTCATGTATATATTACATAATACTATGAATATAATCTATCATTATTTTTGTCTGTTTTTATTTATACGGTAAAAAAATTAGAAAAAAATAAAATTTGATAAACTGCGTAATATTTCAATCAAAAGAATCCATCATCTTTGTTGTCTTATTATATATGAGATAGACATGATGTATTCACTTGCATTTATCATTTCGCAGGCTTGTTAAATATTCATTTCTTTGACGATCAGCGTTTCACGAAATGAATACCGTCGCAAAAATAACGGTAAATAAATATAATAACTATACGTTATGGTGACGAAGTCACGATGAAACATAGCGGTTTTCAACATCTTTCGGATACTAGAAACCGCACGACTTCTCCCGAACGAGAGAAGAAGAGAAGCATGGCACCGTGGTTGATGCACGCGTGCTGCCTCGTGGATATGGCAGACCGACCATAACTTATTCACGCGTACAGCTATGGTACCTGACACGTAACAGTGTTCCGAGGTCGAGGGCCTCTCTCTCCTCGACTATACGGGCATAAGTGTGGAAACGCACCGCCGTGGATCTGTTCGGAACAGAAAGTTACGGGATACCGGCGCTAGTCGAAACGCACGAGCCGCTTGAACGATCCGACGTCCCTCACGGAAGAGTGCATAACATCGAGCGTGAATCTCCTTTTTTTTTTAACGTGTTGTAATATGCGGGTTACAAGAGTACGCAGAATACAGAATAGAATAATAAGGTGTTTCATGATGCTATTTTTATATCAGATTTAATCTTTAGTAGGATTGGAATCTTTAGTAGGATTGGCAAAAGATAATATTTTTTTTTTTTAAGAATAAGATGGTTATTGTGTGTTTTTTAAACATGTTTTTAATACTTCATACACGCTTTAAACAATATTATAAAAGAACATGTTTAAAACATGTCAAAAAAATTAATTAAATAATTTAAAACAAGATTTTTATCAACTCTGATCTTTAACACACACTGGTTCGTATTCTATGTATTTCTTTTCTTTGAAATTAAAAGCATTAAGTAATTAACTACAATATTTATATACATGTTTATAAATATGCAATCTTACAAAAATTTTTAGATGTTAAAGTAAAAAATCACTTAATAATTTTTCTGTATTTGTAAAAGTGATGAAAATTAAATCGAGCCAAGAACAACTCATTGTATGTATTGAAAGATCTAAAAACCATTGTGTATTTAGAATTAAAAATGCATATTTCGAAGTATTTATCATACGAAATACATTTTTTGTCTAATTTTGTCTAATACGAAATAAAAATGAAGATGGCGCATGAAGGACGCTGGTCTCGATACTGCCTATAAAGATGCAGAAGGGAGATTGAAGAGTAAAAGTGGGATCCACTGGTCTCCTTACCCTTTCTTCCCAAGA
Organism: Atta cephalotes; assembly: GCF_000143395.1. Lineage (NCBI taxonomy): Eukaryota > Metazoa > Arthropoda > Insecta > Hymenoptera > Formicidae > Atta > Atta cephalotes. The sequence continues at coordinate 2,642,486 of NW_012130086.1, forward strand.
TCCCCAGGACACGTTTAGCTCGTACCTCACTTTGAGAGCCCCGAAGAAATAGGCGCGAACCGAAGGGATAAGCGCGACGTGTGCAGTCGAAAAAAAAAAAGCGAATTAAACGAACTGATCTTCGTAATTACTGAGATTCGCGATGCGGAAAGTATTCCTTACGTTAATTGCGACAGTGAGCTAGACGTCATTGTAAAAAGTGCGATACATTAAAGATAAAAAAATGCATTCGCATGGCGGAATTCGGATATGATTCACTCGACGTTGGCTATAATTATGATGCAATTACGTACATTACATAATGACAATGAGTCAACTTCTTGTCACCGAACTGCAAGACTATTGACATACAATCGCATCTTCGTCGTCTGATTATCTATTTTTTATGTCGAAATATCATGATTGAACAATTTGACGCATTTCTTAAGCGACGTAAAAGATTTTTTTTTCATAGATAAGATACTCAACCAGAATACCTGTGATATGGGAAAGTGAGAATGTAAGGGACGAAATCCGGGACGCATAGTCATTTCAGCTGCAACGATAGCTTCGAGTGCGTTATGTATAACGTAACTGTTGCCCACTCGCGGACCATTTCGAGGCGATCTCGAGTCGCGGATTCGTATCTGCGAAGAGGCGGGCATCCCACGCGTGCGCAACCGCAAATATCGTCCTTATTACAAATTATTTCCGTACTTTCCAGCGTCACGCCGACCGCTAACAATCTCCGCATGCAGGTGTGCCGTTCGTCTGTATACGGCGCGCGTCTCGCTTTCCCGCGTAACGCAAGAGGTATTGCAACGTGCATACAGTAGGCAAGAACGGAACGAGCAACCGGAGAAATGATGAGCCCTGGTGTGCAAAACCGCAAAACCGCAACGGCCGTAAACGCAAGCACGCGCCTGCCGGTGCCACGTGGAAATCACACGAGCGAGCAATAATCCATTTTGTTCACCATGACCATGAAAATCTTCAATAATCGTCAATTCGAAGAAACAATATTAGAAAGACTACTCTATTTCAAATAGAAATATTTACTAATTAACAGGATTATATTCATTCCTTTTAAATATTTCTTTTTCCTTCTAAATATCTTTTTCTTCCAATAAAAAATATCACGCAGCAAGTAGAATAGAGTACTTTTATTTTAAGCATATGCTGAAATAGGAAAAAAAAAGATGGGACAAGCTAAGCCATGGTATCGACTGCGTTCGAAAGTTGTTGGATTGAAACTATCGGAGGAAGAGGGAAGACGTCGCGCGAGGATCAGAAGCCTTCACCGAGGGATTCGGGATTTAAAGGCTAGTCCTCTAGGAGATCCGTGTGGCGCGTACAAGGATATATTTTTGGTCTTTTTTTATGTAGTCGGGGGACTGAGGAAAGAAGTCGAGAATGAAAGACACGAAGAAGGAAAGAGATAAAGAAAAAGAGAGCGAGAGAAAAAGAGAGAGAAAGAGAGAGAAGTCCTAGAGGTCCAGGGGGATAAGGAGAAGAGAAGAGGGAAAGATGGGGCCTGGGGAGAGGGAAGACAGGTGATGCTGGGCCCGAGGCACACACGCAGTAAAAGAAGGAAGAGGAGAGAGCACTTGGAAAGATAAAAGCGAAAGAGACCGAACGCAGACGCACGTTTTACGCATCCTACGTCGCGCACGCACACACACGCACGGAACACGACGCACACACGAGGCACACATAGAATTTGAGCACACAGGCACGGAGGCATTTTAACACACGGCATTCCTGTTGTCGGGCCTCGGGATGGTTCAGCTGGCAACGTGGCTGGTGTTAAGCCTGCTTCACAAGAGCCGGTGCCCCAGCAAGTTGGTCTTGCGGCGCGGCGAGAGGCGATATCGTCTTGCGGGGAATTCGATCCATCGCGATATTTGCATCGGTTTACACGGGTAACAGAATATTTGGTAAGCGATCGCCATTCCGTTTCTCCGATCCACTGTATTTTTGATGTCGAACAATACACTACGGCACTTGCCTCTCATTTTCTCTTTCATGCCACGTGCGACGAATTCTTTTCTTTGGTGTTATCTCTCTAGGTAGTTTCTGGATGAATAACAGAACTTCCAGGTTGCTTTAAGCACAACAATTACTGTATTTATCGTTTTGAAATAATATTATCATTTGTCATATCAAGCATTGCAAGATTGCATCAATTGTTTTAAATGACTAACGTACATGCTAAACTTGATCCTTTTCAGTCTTTTGTATCCAGGAAATCATCAATTTTATTTCTGCAATTATAATAATATACTATCTGAACCGAGTGCGATTAAACGATGTAGACGATGCGTGTCTAACAGATCGCGTCGCGACATCTTGAATCGGAACATCGTGCGTCTCTCCTACGGTGCCGTGACATCGGCAAACACAATACCCGTGCATTTACATGCGCATACAAACAGCAAGCCAGGAATTATACTTACGGGAATGCGTTGTGTCTGAGTAGTATGGCGAGAATGCAGAGGAGACGGAGGAAGAACGAGAACTCAGTATGGGAGGTGCTCGTAGATGCGGGCTGACAAATACAGGATGATATACATCCTTATTCATATATAACACTTTTATCGAATCCGTATAAAAAAATAGTCAATTTCAATTTCCGTTTAAGACTATGTTTCACGATCGAAAATTAAATTGAACAGTTTACACCAAACTAGATATGTGTATATCCAACGATATTATAGTAACATTGTAATGTTCCAGTAGCATTGCAAAATTGCAGCAATAGATTAGATCTTGTATTCAACGTTAACTAAATTTTCTCCAAAGAGAATTAAAAATAAAAGTATTTATAATACTACAAGAAAAATGAAACTCTATAATTATATACTCTATATAGACTCCATATAATACTCTATACCAATTATTGACTACTCATTGTTGATTCATACCGACGTGCTGTTTCCATGTCTGTCGCATTCGAGATACGCTACGTCCAAATAAGGGGCCACTCGAGGGCATAGCTGATTTGCTTGACAAAAAGTCGAGTTCATCCCGAAGCGAGAGAGTGGCATTTATCGATCAAGATATCGGTTCGGAGAGATTGCTATCTCTCCCGCTGGTTCAACCGCGAGGCATCGGCCACTCGGCGGTGCTTCGCGGGCGCCGAGACATCGCGTGAATAATGAAGATTACACGGAGGGACGTGCCTACCTCCCATATCAAAGTCATTAAACGATACTTTCCCTCTCCGTCTCGCTCCCAGCCCTGCGAATATACTTTCGCGCGCGTTTCCGCCACGGACAGCGGCTAGAGCCGCGCTTGTGTGCACGAGTGTGTTTCGCATACACGCGTATACATACGTACCGCACACACATGAATGCCGCGCGAGATCAATTACTCTATCGCTATTGAATAATAACACAATGCGAGACCGGCCACGTTCGCGTGTACATGTGCATACGTTTTACCTGCATCCCACCCCTTTCCCATCCGCGTTTTGCTCTTCCTTTTTCCTCTTCGCTCGCTTACCTTCCTACCGCACTCTCATCTCTTTCTCCGTCTTTCGCTCGCTCGGCCAGCTTACTTGCTACAACGTTGCAACGCGCCGCGTATAAAGTCGCCGTCGTGCGTTCGTCCCTGTTCATTCATAGAGATCCGGTGAATGGCGGCGTCGAGGAGCGTATAGTAAGCGTACGACAATACGACGCGCCATCAGTTATTGATTTTTTTTTTCTCGTTTCGATCAATCCCATGCGAGACGTTCATTTAATAGATGAACAATACTTGCCATCGATTTTAGATGGTACGAAAGTGAACGAGATTCATCCGTCAGTATAACTGCTGAACAGTTATTGCAAGAGCGCATTACGGATTTTCCGGAGGCGATCGTCGGTCGCGACCTCGCCCTGGAATGCGTTTCCTTTCTCGATATCAAATAATAGCGATTTGAATAATTGCTTATCGGGAAAGGGCTTAATAGGAAGGCCATTCGCCATCTCAATCGCTATTCTAAAACTGATCCGTGGATACGTGCGTCTTATTATTTCCGCGTATCTCAAGCTCCTGAGCATGACTCAGGGCGCGCGTACGTGAAGGTGTTTGAGAAAATGATAGAAACTTCGCGCGATTGCGTACGAGGCATTTAAAGTTAAATGTACAGTTTAACTCACCTTTAAGCCTTCAAGGATATTTTTACTGCCGCCGCTGCAAAAAATACTGTGATTTGAGAGTGCCACTATAAGCTGTCGATTCATGCAAGCAATTATTATAAAGATAGCTTATTATAAAGATAGCTTCAATTAATAAGTTTGAACAGACGATAATTTTTCTTTTATTCTCAAATCAGCATTGTATCCATATAACCACATACAAAAATTTGATAGATATAATCCTTTTGTAATATATTGTATTACAGAGGTTAATCGAAAGAATAAATTGAACTTAATTTATAATGAAGAATAATTTCTTTATTAAGATTATTAAAAAAAAAAATTACAAATAGGGTAACTATCCCTATTAATGTGCCTTTTAGCCAATTTGTTTATTATTGAATTAATTATTAAATATTGTAATTTTAATTTTTTATCTACTTGCAATTAATATCGGTTTTTTTCAACTACTTCTTATAATATTTCTTTAATCTAAAAAAATGTAATAATTAATACTTTATGTTTTTGACAAAAATAAAAAACATGTTTTTGATCTCTCTCTATTATTGAGTTCTCTAAGCGATGGCCTTATTAATGTGCCCCAATTTGTGTGCCTTCACATTTGACTCATTTTAACATACATAGTTACTAAAACAGGTAATAAATTGTTTATATTAATATTACATAAATTTTATTTTAATTATACTTATTTCAAAGTACTCATAACACAATGTTCTCAGCTCTAATACAAGACACATTAATAGAGACAAGGTTAAAACCTTGCGATACGTATTACTCGGATTTACATAAATTCCTTATATATAGTTCGAAAAATATTTAATATTCATTTAAAATACTTTAATATTCAAAAAATAAAATATTATTTTCGAGGTATCGTAATTAATAATTTAACTTAACAAAAAAAAAATGTTTTTCTTTTTTATTTGTGCTAGTTTTCTTTATAACTTATCGAAAAGCACACTAATAAGGATAGGCACAGTATAATTGGGACATTTATTCTAGAGATTATTTTATTTTATCGTATTTAAGATAAAAAAACAATTAGGAAGATTTTGCAATACCGTTTATTCAAATACGGTAAATGTTAAAGTCAGATTATCTTTTTCTTAATAACTACTTAAGAAAAGGATAACGTGACTTTAGCATTCATCGTATTTGGATTCAGGTTATTGCAGAATTCCCTATTATTTCCATCGTATATTTATATCATGATTAAAAATTGCAGTTGTTTCGAGGGGAGAGGAGGAGATCACGAGAAACATAAGTTCACCCTTTAAGACTTGAGAAATCATAAATATCGAAGTGAAAGGTCGAAAAGGAATGTAACGCAAGTTGTTCAGTTTTTCCAGGGATTTTCCTCCGTTTTTAACTCTTTTTTTTTATGCGTACGGTCTCTTTATAAGTAGACGCACGTATCGCTGTAACGTTGCTTGTTTCGCAGCGCCTTTTTTGCACGTCTTCGCTTGGCATCAAGCAAATCCACCACAGGATGCTCGACAGACTCGTGTCTTCGTTGACGTCATCACCAACAAGGTCGTTCTGCGTGCAAAAAGTGAATCGGCTATCATCAGACGATGAAGGTGTTTTTCGTCAATTATTCGTTTTTTTAAATGCTTCTTGATTTTTTTTAAATGTGCTCATATAAATCTTCGATAAAAACTAAATAGTTACAATTAGTCTGAATATAATATAAATTAAAATAGTATAGCTTTAATAAAATATAGAGATTTCTATATATTCTATATTGATTTCTATATTGATAAATATACTAATAAATACTTGACACTTCCTATCATTCGCCGCACCTCTAAACAATGCTATTATTATTACTTAAAAAACGTTCTATTTATAATCGTTTGTAAACCACGCTTAACTTCATCGCTCTCGTTTTCTTGTCTTGGGTCTCGGAGTCCCAATCGAAACCCACATCAACGGCAATTACGGGACGAATCGGTTGACCGGCTGGATTCTCACCGGCGCGAGTTCGGGCCTGAATCGTTTTGTGAGACGAAATTTTAATGACATATAATTACCCGCGGCGAAATATCATCATTTTGGGGAACTAATGCCCCCGGTTAAACACGACGAGACTCACTTTTTGTCCAGGTGGATCTCTCATTAATTGTTCTCTATCGTCGCGTGATCGGGCACGCGCCGCGCGGCCACGAAGAACAGTTCTTCTTCAAAGGTTAAGACTAACATTGTTCTTCATTCCTTTCTAGCGCAAGTTTTATGTATATGTGTGTATCATAGGGAAAGAAAAATAAAGAGAAGAAACATTTTAATAAACCGATTAAGACCATAAGTTAAACGCGATTTTATAATCCCCTTAAAATCTAAAGTCGATATACATTGAATTGCTTCCATCTTAGCTGAGCTAACGGGCAACGAAAACCCGTCTGACCTTTTGAAAAGTCGACCAGCACACCGTTCGATGACTTTTCGATAACTTTGACCGGTACACGAGATCTCTGGTTAATCTTATCCATTTATTCTGTCTTTCTATCTTATTTTTTTTTATTTTAAATATAATTTCTATGTAATTCTGTAAAATTTTAAATTTTCATTAATAATTTGTGTTCCTGCAGAATCGGCTCTTGATTGAATTAAATGCGAGCTGTTAATTTAGGAAATGTCATTTTTTTTTTAGGAATTGTCATTTTCTAAACATAAATTATATCACGCAAATTTACAATATATAAATTGCAGAATTATTATTAAAAATTTGAAAATTATTAATAATAATATTGATTAATAGAAGGATGAAAATTCAGTCGATAACAAAAAAGATCGCGAGCGGAACCTTCCAAAGTTCGCGTAGAATCTACTTCACGATGGGCCCCTTTTATTATCGACGGAGTCTAAGGGAGGTAAAAGGATTCGTGGGGATGAAGCCGTCTTCTTCGGCGCGTTATATTTTTTTACTCCCTTGTACGGAGTTACCGATCTCGTGAAATACCCTAAAAGCCCGTCGTGAATACGAGTGGCAAGATGTCGCTACAAATACATGCGATTCACAGTGAAGCATCATGATGTGCCGATAGTAGGTCAAGGACTTGAGATGTTGAACGGCAGAAATTCCCAAGTTCGCCCTTGTACATTGTTCGTAGACGTTCATCGGCGTAGGGTAGCTGGGGACCTCTCCTCTATCTCTGATGCAACCGCGAGCTTGATCTTAGTCTTATTTTCAAGCCTCGGCACAGGCGACGCATACTGCCTCGCTGACCTCGCTCTTGCCGTGAGGAGCGCCATAATAAAATCCACCGTAAGACAGTGGGACCTCTCTCCTACTCAGATTACTCAGATAACTTTAGCGTGGTCGTGGCTGACCGCCTGTCATTCATCAACCCCCACGATGAAGTCGCGACGCGAAGAATCATTCTGTCTCTGTCGCTTTACCATCTCTTTTTCTATTCCTCCTTCTCGTTCTCTTTCTCTCTTGCTTGGTCCCTGTCCGAGATTGCGGTATCTCTTTCGAGGTGCGTGACTACCTTTAGGCCCGATGCACACGCACGTACACTGCCGCAGATAACGGAGCGACCGAGATAATTCTTCTTCTTCTGCGGTACCGGCATGAATGAACCTGCCCGCCTTGCGTCCCAACGTACCCCCCTTTTGTAGCTTCGCGCGCATGAGACAAGGTGGACAAGGGTCGATAAGGACTAGACAGGTATGCAGGATGATCTCTCCTGATTAATCCCTATGAGATGTCTGGAAGCTCCAACTGCGACTTGCAATTTGTTAACATCACTTATACATTGAATAGAATTGAACTTGAACAGTATAACAGGCTATGAAGATCTTTGAAAATTATCACATTGCGTTATAAACTTCGAAAATTGCAAAGTCAATAGCAATTATGTTGACCAATTCCTAAAAATTGTAACATTGTACTTTCTCTTAACCATACAATTATATCATTGGTTATTCTAGAAAACTGCAAAAATCACAGAACTAAATGTATTTTATTTTTAGATTAGATTTAGGTATAACTTTCTGTTCCTGACAAAAAAGTTGAAAAATCGAAAGTTTTGATTTTATTACACGTGAACCTATTTTGTCTATTTCATAAATATGCACGTATAGAAAGAAATCGTTACGAAGCGTCTTGTGACTTCCTTCAAGATGAATTTTCAGACATTCGGATTCTGTAAGTTTCACAAACGACGACTAAAGAGGAGCTAAAGGCATAAAAGAAAACTAAAAGAGATAGATAAATAGAGAGAGAGAGAGAGAGAGAGAGAGAGAGAGAGAGAGAGAGACACACGACGAAACGAACGTCGTCGGTACCGTAACCTAACCTTACCTACTAATTAGTTGGTACGGTACGGTAGGTAAGTTACGCGACGCGGCGCGCGT
>NW_012130086.1:2650988-2661412 GCF_000143395.1 Atta cephalotes
GTAGAGAGNGAGNAGGAAGAGAGAGAGAGGAAGACACTGCGACAAAGCTGTCGGCCAATTACCTCCAATATTGTGACGTGGATTAGCGTCACGGCGCGCCGGGATTTGCATCGTATTTGCATAATTTTGGTTGCATCTTGCGCCTCGTAATCTCTCGACCAACGGTGACGTCACCAAAATCACCTGACCGCGCGTAAAATACGCATAGTCACATCCGCTTGCTCGTAAGTACATGCGCTTTCATTTCGTTGTACATCATGGATACCCATCTGATTCACTCTCAATAAGAGGTTCGAATAGCATAACTCTATTATAATTTGCATAAATTTTATTGAATATGAAGTATTAAAAATAATATAGAATAGAATTATGCTACCAGTATTATTGTGATATCGTAAAAATAGAAAAAGAAAAAAGAAATCTCTGATTTGTGCGATATACGCTTGAAGGATCTCTAACAAAGATTTACTTTCTATTCTTATTTCTATAATGTCATTATACCACTCTTCTTCTATGAAGATACGTAAAATCAAATGCGAGAATGGCATCGAATTGGGTTGAGCCGTGTCTGTCCAGACTACTGAACGAACATCACCGATGGAGAGCGAAGAGTCCGAAAGCGCACGGCCCGTGTAGGACCCGGTGCGGCCCACGCGCTTCTTCTCGCCGGTTTTCTTGGTGCCCCGATGAGTGCCGTCGCTGTCGGCTCGGCTCGCACAACTGGTTTTTTAAACGCAGCCAACGACGATGCCTATACACCGCTCCTATCCGTCTCGTTCCCTCCTCGGCGCGTCCGCCTCGCCCGTTCCTGCTCTCTCCGTGTCTCCTCTCGTTTCTTTTTTACTGTTCTTTATAATCGCCAGTCGCCAGTACTCCGAGGACCAGGCCCCGAAAGCCTGACTCTTCTCTATCTTTCTCTCTTTCTTTCTTTCCCTCTCACTTCTGTCCTTCTCTCTCGCCTCTAGCCGCGAGCATTCCCGGGCGCTATTTCGGCTTCGCCAACGTGCACGTTAGCGCCAAAATCCTGCTAAACCCGATCCCGATGTGGCTTCAGACTGGTTTCCGACTGACTCTCCGAAACCGTGCGGGAGGAGGATGCATGATCGCTGCGCGCGACGTCGCACGAGCCTCGCGTTTTTATATTTCGTCATGATCCTTGGAGTTCAAACGATAAGGAGTAAACGAGAATAAACGCGGATCTCGAATGACATCGACGTACAAGATGCGTGAGTGTTGAAACGCGATCGTGTTATGCAACATCGCGCGGCGCAATTCCACTCGGCATCGACGATTTTACGAGAGCGACGTGCCACACCACGAACTCAACGATCTGAGAAGGAACGAGGTATCTAAGATCGCGAGAATTCCAAACGCGCTTCTCTTTCAGTCGATGTTTTTAGCTTGGAATTAAATGAAGAACGAGTAAGAGCGTGATACGAAAAAAATCGACTAAGCATACGTCAATGAATATGTTTTTCTTTCAGTTTTTTCTTTAATTTAAAATCTATAAATCTACTAATCAAGAAAAAAATGGTACGAATTTTCCAGAATAAATTAATGACATTATTTTCGTTTGAAGGCACTATGTCGGAAAGTGCGACTTCTTTTTAACGTGTGCAAAAACAGTATCCTCGGGGTGTCGGCCTTGATCGGGCCTGCAAAACGTAGTCGCTGATCCGCTCGTCGGAGACTACTGGCATTCTCTCACCCGCGCCCACGGGTCGTCTAGGTAACGTCGAAATTCCTGGTATTCAGACTGAGGTGGACCGAGCGAGTCCGACGTGGCAGCGCCCGCTAAAATAGACGAGCGGACTTGAGTCCGGCACCGTCCGGCAGAAGCAAACAAATAACGAATACTTGGAAGTTGGAACGAATCGTGCGGAGTAATGGCGGCCATCGGCTGTTCTGTGTGCTGAGCATCGCGCATTTGGAGAACTCAGCCTCTCATCGAACTTCCTCTGCCTCTTTGTTTCTCGTTCTATCAACCTGCACCTCTTCACTTTTCCGTCTTTTTCTACATCTATCTATATCTGGACTTCACTTCGCTCCCACACTCTACAAATATGTCTCTCTATTCGTCTTCACCTGGACGGCTGCGAGATGTGTACAATATGTGAAAGCGTTTTAAAACTGCGCGAATATAAGTTAGCACTCTTATTGGTCGAGATGGAACAATACCATGACTAACATTACCTAAAGAGTATGCATTCTTTTATACATATATATATATATATATATATATATACAGCCTTGACCAAAAATATTAGGCATCTTATTCAAAAATTGATTTATTGACATTTGCTGTAAACATTATCCTTATTTAAGAATTTCTTAAATTTAATGTCAATAATCAATAGAAAATACAGATAAAAGAATTTCAAATTAATGAAAAAGATATGAGTGTCTAAATACTTTGGCCACGACTGTATATATTTTAAAAAAAGTTTTGAGAAAAATTTTAGTGATGCGAGTAGAAATACTCTCATTTTTGTACACAAATTAAAAATCTAATAAGTTTTAATATGTAATTCTAAAAAATTTTTTTTTAATTTGATTAACAACTAGAAGTCACATTTTCGTACACAAAATATAAAAATATATTATTTATATGTATGCCTTTTACGTACAAAAAATGAGAGTATTTCTAGTCGCGTCACCAAAATTTTTAAAAATGTTTTAAAAATAATACATATATATAACAAAAATCATTATCTTTATTTCTTTATTTTACAATAAATTCTTTACACATGCAAATTTTGGTTAACTAATTAAATTATTAAATATCTTAAAATCATTATGCAGAAGAAAATTATTTCATCATGACGTTATGTTGTTTCGCTACATGGCGAATCCTTGGCATTATCGTAAATACCGAGATAATCGAAGCTAATCGATGATTTGATCTGTTTATTGCAGAAGCATTTCGATTCCGATCACTTTCCTTCATTCTATCTACATGCGCACTTCTTGAAAATGGGGTTACACGCGTAGTCCGTCGCATGCTAAGCTGCGGATCGAGGCCATAAATCGAAGTGATAAAAGCCGTTTCCCAAGACGAAATTTTTTACCTTCAAGATAATATCCTGTTTTGCTTTCGCGGTTGTGTGAGGTGTTGTGTTTTATCCGCAATCGCGCTGGGATAACGTTAATACTTGCACAAACAGGTGACATTCCTGATTCTAGTTTTTTTTTTTTACGGCATTACCTCGTATATCTGATCGCGCCTTTACGTCCGGTTGTAACGCAGCAATCGCTTTGCTTCAACGAATTCCTCCGATTCCAGAGAATATCTAAAAATAATTTAACCCAATAACATTTACGTGTTACGGTCGTTGCGGATTCAGGGTAAAGTCGTACAATCGTAATTTAAATGTGGTGTAGGATTTGTGCAATTTAAATTCAATTTGATCAAGCTTAAACAGAGAGCTTAAACACGTACGTTAAAAAATGGAATTATTACAATTCAAATGTTTACGTATATGTTGAAAAAAATTGTATGCGCTTATATGCAGTCATTTTAATGCGACAAGATTATAAAAACGAAATCCATCGATTACAAAAAACGAAAGACTTGACAGCTTCTTACACGTGTCATATTTTATGCGCGTGGAAATGTCAAGAACTAAATTCGCACCGTAAATAAAAGAAATATATATATATTATGTGACATCTTGATCGTCGAGTGACAGACTCGATTCGTCGTCGGTGTCGTGTCGTCGAAAGGTTAGATACGCTGTATTACCGCTTCAGCAATGCGAAACGATATATAACAATAAAAATGCCGTGGCGGTCGGCCGAGCGGCGAGCGAGGGAAGCAAAAAAGGAGGAACTTTAACGTTCCACCCACGTGCACGCGAAAAAGAGAGACAGAGAAAGCAAACCGGCAAATGAAATTAATCGTACGACACGCGCCCCCTTTGCCAGCGGTGTATCAGAACCGGCGCAACACGCGTGGATCGGTGCCTGGATAACGCACCGCGTGCTTGCTGTAGAGAGACAGTGGCTGTGGCTGGTGGTTAACCTTCGCAGATCCCAACTCGTTGGCTTCATGCGAGAAACGAAGATGGAGAAAACGGCGGGAAAGAGCGTGAGGTGAGTGCGAGAGGAACGGTACGGTAGAAAGCCGAGGGGAATTAGTGGTCTATTCAATTATTGTAATTTACTTCTCAAACACAAACAGCGCCTCGGCGTCTCTAGATTCCGCCTTCCACGTTCGCATCGGGGTAGAGAACGCACACGCATCTGTGGCGCCGTGTATCGGGTTAGAGAATTCGTAAATGCTAGCGGGAACGCGACTGCTAGAATCGTTGGTCTGGTCAGCCATCCCGACTACATACCCCTCATATCTCTCTGGCTCGTGTTTGCACGCGACGAAACGAACGAAACACCCGATGAATAGCCCTCGTTTAACGCCACCGGAAACCAAGGCTAAATGAGTTTAGGCCGATAAAAGACAATATCATTTGCCGCGTGTACGACACACGATGTCTGTTGCCTTTTCATCGCAGACACGGCGTCCGAGAGATCTTCAGAATATTTCTTTTTAACTCGCGGAGAAATCTCGTAAGAACCCGCATTCAGGTTCTGTCTAAGCGCAGTTGATTAAAAACACACGCACGTCAAGTCCATGATCTGTTGAAACGTGCACATTTTAGATAGAACACCGTTTCAAAAGCTGGTATCTTGAAACTTGCGCATTTATTTCTGCCTGAATTCCCAATACCTACTCTCTATATCACTTTCAGAGAGATACGTTAAAAACGTTTAACAATTTCACAGTATACAAACTACGACAATATTCTACTTCGTCATCGCACAAGCGTACCAGAAATTCCATCAACGAAGCAAGCAGCGTCTAAAAAAAACCGTTGGCGCCTTCGAGGCGAGTAACGAGAAAGGTAGGGTCGCTGTTAACGTCGTTGGTTCGCGGCATTCATCCGATCGAAGAATGATCGATATGCATACGTTTACCTCGTGTGGCAAAGGGACAGCGGCTGAGTACGGGACGGTATTTTTTCGACGCACGACCCTCGTTTGAATAACAGTAGCGGAAAATTTCCCTAAACGGTTCCTGCCGCAGCACTCCGGTTGTATGCTGCCGCTGGTAGGATCGAGTTGCGACGAGTTGCATAATAAAAGAAACGCATTAACTTGAGCCGCGGCTATTGGTTGACTGACGGCCTTTTTCTCTCTTTTTCTTTTTTTCTCTTCCTCTTTCTCTTTCCATGTCCTGATATCCTTGCTGCTGTTTCCTGATCGCCGTCGTCAGTGGCAAGACCCTTGGCAGAAAATGCAGGGTGCAGCCGGGAGGCACACGGGTCTCCACTACCTGCTCTACCTGCTACATCAGCGTCAGGGCAACGCCCCCTACGGGGTTTAGACGCAATTTGAGCGAGGGGTGTGGGCATCTGGCCCACATGCTATCAGGGATAAAAATGATCGGATGTCTCCGTCTCCGAGGATTCGAGTGTCATCTATTCAAGACAAGCGTTGTCTGATCTACGGATATTCCGTTTAAACAGGTACTGCGAGCTGCACCTTTAAAAAGGAGGAAGTAGTGTCGCAATCTTTTTCCTACGTGAAAAATTGCCATGAACAAGAAACGCCGCACGATCGTCGTTCTTTTGTGAATGCGAGTAAACTCGGTGTTACATTGCGTGTTATAATAAAAATATATATATTTTCAGTTTTTATCTCAAGAGACTTATTTTATTTTCAACTCTTAAACGCCATACTACGAGAATAATACACTGGATTATAGCATACTCAACTCAATTCAATTGTTTATAACTTTCATAAAAATATGTGAACATAAACATAAATAAAAAAAGAATTAATTATGTTTTTATTAATAAAAAAAATTATAATTAATAGTAATAGCACTGAAAAAATACTATAAAAAATTCGAATATGATATATATCGAAAAGGCATTTTTTTTCAAGTACTGTACTTTTTCTTACATTCTTACAAAACATAATAATTGATTTTGATGTAATTTTTTAAACATATTTTACAACTCAAAATTAAACTATCCGAAATTTTGTAGCAGTGTGAAATAACGATGTATAGTGCCACGCGAACGTCTCGTCGTGACTAGTAAAACGAAGAATGCTCTAACCGTGAACACACACATGCATTCACGCCCTTTTGCGAACAATTTATTATATAGTCTCGGATAACTGCCAATGCTAATAACGCTCGTCGTTGGAGGATGGTAGAACGCGATAACAGAGAGACTGCGACGAGATCTCCAATGGTTTCCGGGTTTTTGCGTACCACACATCGACCGAAGCGTTTAGAAGTACGCTACACACGGATTGTATCCTCTCTCGCTTACAGCAGGACGACGATCCTCCCACGCGTGGGATCGCTCACTCCTCGTGGGAGCGACGGAAAGAGATTCCAGCTCTTTCCGGCTGCCTGGCGAGAAAGAGGAGATCGCTGACCATCGACGTCATAGTCGTCATTGTCGCCGTCGTCTACGTAGCTGTTTTACGACGACAAGTCTAATCCAGCTGGGAATCGAGCGATCCCGGAGGCTGTAAAGCGAAACGCCATCGTCTTCCACTACATCCGTGGATACTTACGTTTCATCGCGACGTTCGATAACATGGCGCATTCCACGCGTAGCATTTCTACGTTATTACCGCGACACCATATAGCGGTCCTTAGGCAGAGCATGCTGTCGACAGTTAATAAGTTATCCGTTCAGCCGATAAGATATCTGTAAGTGTTATGTTCGAACCATCGTCCGAACGGTAGGTTGCCACCAGCCCGAGTCTCCATAGTGGGATATCTTTAAACTTGCGAGCTAGTAATCAGGTGTTGTAAATAGAAATCAATCGTTTTGAATACAAACGATCTGCGTTATTTTAATGCATCTGACAACATTACTTGTGAGCAAGGATTATAAACGGGATCATTAATTTTGTAATATAAAATAATGGACTATTCCGGAGGAATGAGTCTAATAGGTTTAGTTTCATTTTGAACGCCTTCTTCCAACGATGTGTCTCGCCAGTCGTGTAATATTAAAAAATCATCGTGTAATACTAAGAAATTATAAAGGCGAAAAAGAAAACTGACTTACTGGACGAACATTTATTCGGACGTTTATTTATAGCGATGTCTTCTTTGATGTCCTCTCGCGACAGTTTCGTTGATGTGGCGTAGAACGAGAAAGAACTTTGTAAGAGAGAAAGAGCGGTCATTGTGTCAAGGGCAAAAGGGCATATCGAAAGAGAAAGAGTGGGTCATCGGTTTCCTACATTTCTCGAGAAAGCTTCTATAACAGTACCTGTTTCCCTTTGCCGGCCCTGATCTCCCCACTCCCACCAAATATTTCCAAATCTGTCAAGAAATCTGTCGAGAATTGAGGAATAGTTCGCAAGGTATATACTTCTGACGGGAACGCGTGCGCCAGGATCACCTACAATTCCTTCGTCCTGCGGCCGTCCATTCAGGCCGTGCGTGCGCGCGTGCGAGCGCAAGCGGCGGTAACAGGTTCACGTGGATTAGCATAATCGTCATAAAGCATGCAGCCTCGATGAATTATTTATTTGTCGGAACGGCCAAGTGTATGAGAAGGATGGAGAATAAAAAGAGGAAAAAGGGAAAAGGAAGGAAGAACTCGCGTTGGAGGAGAAGAAGAAACACGTATCGGAGAGTATTACAAAGGTTGTTAGTGCCTTCTTGGATGAGTCCAGTTCGCAAAAGGAGGAAGAGAAAAAGAAAGACGGTCAGAGAGCTGGAAAGTAGGAGAGGGAGAAAGACGAGAAAGGTAGAGAAGGAAGATGGGCAAGTTTCTCTCTCTTCCTCGTTTCGTTAACGCGAGCCAGCCTCAACATTTGCATATTATACCGAGCTTTAGGTAGCCAATCCTTGCGTTGCGTTGCATTAATTCCCAATTCCGCGACAAGGGGGATGACCTTAACCCACCGTAGGACCAGATATATATGATTATCGCGTTGGATGAAAACATTGGCACGTGGTAATTCCTATTTCTAGGAGCGCACTGAAAAACGATTGATCTTTTTGAATTGTTCATGAAGATATAAACGTACTTACATATGAAAATTATATTTAGAGTTATTCGAGAAAATGTGAGAATGAAGCGTTAATCATGATTTTAATTTTACTTAATGCAAATATTTCATTCTTATTATATTATTACGTTAATCTAAAAATTATTTTAATGTAATATTGATTGCAAATATACATTACTGATGCAAATATATCCGTTTCTATCTGAATAATTTAACCATTACAGTAACGATGACGTTGTATTTAAATATGCGACTCGCGTTTGTCAGCTGATCCGTTAAAAAGATTTCGTTAGAAGCCAATAACGAATTTGCGCAACGGTTTTCTGTGGGAGAACGGAACGATAAATCGAACCCTTTAAACAGATCGGCAAAAGATCGCAAATATCATGTAGATCCCAAGATGCGTGTCGCATCGGGAGCCCCTTCTCCCTCCCCCCCCCCCCTCTCCTCTTCTGATAGGCAAAGCAGCAGTCACGGATACCGTGAGAATCTTCGGCAGCGGTCTTCGCTGGTGGCGCATGGTGATGCTTTCATTATAAATCTCCGATGATCGGAAGGAGGAAGAAGAGAGGAAACAGGGGGGAAACACAGAGAAGGTAGTCGGATGTTTGAATAGGAAGAGCCCAGGTAATATGCCCATTTGAATATACCCTGGTCTGTGCGCGACACTGGCCCGGTCGTTGCATAATTTAAAATTCAGGGGTGACTACTGGAAGAAAGGGGTGAACGCGAGAGGCGCTACACTAAGGGAGTAAGGGCAGTGGAGCTAGTGCCTTGCATTCGCGCGTTTCAACCCTTCTTCCTTCGATCTGGAACAATAAGCACCGTGGAGAAAGGGTGACCCCTGGTAAGGATCGGAGATGCAAGCGGGCTATATCCTTCCTCAGGTACCTCAGGCCGCGATTTTGCATAGATCTCCATATGTTATGTATCCTCCTCTTCTTTTCCCTGTTTTTTTTATGCTGTCTTTCTGCCGCGTTTAAAGGTCCAGGTATATAAAGGTCCGCGAACGCGCGGTGTCATCCCTATGGGAAAGTGTATGCAAACCATTGTGACCCCCGCCGTCCGTTCTCGCCCATGAAAGAAGGGAGGGGAAGGGGGAGAGTAGGAAGATCACACCCCTGAGATAGATGGTCCTAACGTGGCATCGCCGAACCGTGAGGAAACGTCGAAACCCTTTACTCAACCCTCTCTTTTTCTCTCACTCGCTCACTTGCCACAGTGCACCTTCGCTTCCCCTCCCTCCTCCGCCCCTCCCATCGCTCAGCTTCCTCGGCTTTCCACATCGTCCTTTCTACCTCCTCACTTCCTTCCTTCCTTCTAGGAGACAATTGTGCATATGTAAAAAGCATTCGTCCGTCTACGCCGTGGTATGTTCTCATGCCGACCTTAGCACCGCGCGAGTTCAGGACCAATAGTGACGGAGCAAGATGAAGAACGAAGATGAAACGAGACGACGACAAGAGGAGAGCATACAGTTCTTTTGTTAGGCAAAAGAAGTAACCGCCGAGCATTCGCCGAGAGAGCTTTTTCCTCAACCGTTTTTTCCTCACTTCCACGTCATTCGGTCGTCATCACTTGTGCGTCTCCTCGAGTTTTAACGGATACAGATTTGTGATTTTATTCAACATGAAATTCGATTTGATTTCTCTGCGATGCGCGTATTTCGAGCGGTAGATGTATATAACGGGTGCTACAAGTTATGTGAGTGTTCCAAAATTTAAAAAAAATCATCCATGTTATCATAAGTTATTATATATTGTGTAAAAAAATTGTAAAATTTATAATAATTTTTATATTTTATCAAAAGCATTAAAAATTCATCTAAAATAATCCTTTAAAATAAATGTGCGAATCAGTTTCATTTCATTTGTGAAAATTTGTTGGCATCCAAGTTGTTTGAATTAACGACTCTGAATGAATAACAACGTGTTTGAAGAAAAATCTCTTTTCTCCAAAATCATTACTTCGTGGACTGAAATTGCATTTATAATAAAGTAAACGAGCACATTTTTCGTTTTTTTTTTTTTTTTAATTAAATCGTTATGTTGATAGCTAATCGACGTTTTAAGATTGATTATCGACTTGAATCTGGTTGGAAATATCATCCCACTGTATAGCGGCGAAAAAGTGAAACGTGACAGGAAGTATGCGAGTCGGATACACACGCGTCTGGGCACTTGCATCCAGCAGGTGTAGTCTGTGCCACGGCCGACGTCCTTTGCACCTGATGAAATTAAAATAAACGCAGTCATCTCATTTTCATCCTCATTAGTATACGACGAACAAGTGGGCTAACGGCTTCCTACGAACGGCAGAAAGACTCGGGCCCAGACCTTCTCTCTTTCTGTCCCACTGTCTCTCTCTCTCTCTCTCTC
>NW_012130086.1:2661926-2670888 GCF_000143395.1 Atta cephalotes
TACTACCTACTACTCTCTCTCTCTCTCTCTCTCTCTCTCTCTCTCTCTCTCTCTCTCTCTCTCTCTCTCTTCTCTCTTCTCTCTCTCTCTCTCTCTCTTCTCTCTCTCTCTCGCTCTCTCTCTCTCTACGTGTCCCTTCCCCTTTCTCTCGTGGCCTTCGCTCATGCTCTCGTCCATGCTGAGCCTCTCACGGTCGCGTGCCAGCTAACCACCTATGAAACAGCTCGTGCCGAGCAAAGCTATGCTAATATATGCCGCGTATGCACCATTCGTGTGTGCATATGCACGTGCAGTGCATTCCCGCGAATACTCAAGGAAGAAGTTGGTTTTTTCCACTTTTCCGCGTATACTTCACTCTCATCTTCGGCATGTACCGCGTTTGACAGTTTTCAAATCAGCCATTCGTTTGTCTGACGGCGGAAGAAAAGATGGTTGATATCTCGAAATATCCCGTGTGAGAGTCGATAATCAAAGATCGGCGAACCGTGCTATTAGCTGTTCTAAGTATGGGAACCGTTTCGGCCTATACCTGTCTCGAGGAATATTCTATTAAAATGATATGAAAATGATAAAGCGATGATTAACGGTGACGCGCGGTAAGGTGAAGGATTAGTGGCGGCTCCACTGGCCGGCACAACTGCTACCAGATCGGTGAATGTGTAATGCTAATGTGAACTGATCGCTGAATATGAAAGCCTGTTATACACTGTTATTGAAAGAGCTGTTAACTTTATTAACCGTGACAAAACGGGACGCGCACGCGCTTTTATAGAAGAATGCAACTTGACATCTTACTGAACTTGCAAAACCGCATAAGCGAAACGCTTATCTACACATTAAGAGAATTATAGCCGTAATAAAGCGCACAGTGTGTTATCAAAATTGTTACCTTCCCACGAGGAACATGCGCCGCGCCGGCCAGAGTCGCTAATTAAAAGTACGTCATTGTGACGGCAATTAATGTAAAGTATTGCGGATGAATATGGAAAACTCCGACGGATGTCTCGTTTCATAATATACGTGTATATGCATTACATTTGTGGACTTGGGAACATAATCAGTTTCCAGCTATCAATTAAATCGTCACAAGATTTAATTATTTGCCTTGTCCCTGCATCGCTAATCACAAATCACTGTCATCATTAAAATTACAGAATCCATAGATATTATTATTTTAAATAAATTTTAACTTTATACTGTCATTGTCAATATTATATTGTCATTGTATTAAAAACTCATACAGAGTCATGTCAATGAACATCTTTCATATGTTACTTTACACCTTCTATCTCAAGAAACTCACCTTTTGCATTGCGTTACTTCACCTCAATCTTCCTTCTTTGGTCATATGCGAAATGTTTTGCGTTTTTAAAAGGGAAGCCGCGATCACACAAAACTCCTCACACTAAATATATCGCCATAAAAAGATTGTATCTGTAATAAATTTACGCGAAATTAGTCTCACCAACGATTCTCACCGTCTCATCCCGAGGTCCGTTATGTCTGCCAAAATCAGACGATTCGCGGATACTCGCGTGGGCGCGCCGTTTCTACAGGTTGACGTGAATATATATGTATGTGTGTATTTGTATGAATATGTGTATGAGTGTCGCGGTGAAGTTGGGTCAGCAAGGTAGAATTCTCACGTGTGTGGGGATCGCCGTTTGTAGCTCGGGGCCCGAAACGTTGAAATGGCCCCACTCCCTTCTTCCTCCAGGAGGGTGCTGGACTCAGCACCGAAAAGCGGCGAAGATCTACCACGATGTCTGGGAAGAATATTTTTCTTGGCATATGTTCACCACGAACTCGTTCATTTCAAGGACATGTTAAAAAATCTGGCGACGATTAAGCGAAATGGCAGGATAGTGAGGACAAATATTCGTGATAAAACAAATTGCAAACTGAATCGTACAAAATGATGCGAAATGCAGTTTATGAATGGACTCATAAATAAACAAACTGGGATCTTTAGTAACTCATACACTACGTATGTAATGAAAATTACAACGACGTAATAATGAAAGGCGTAAAAAGTAATTGTGCACTCGTTAATAATTTTATGTTTATATGTATATGTACGAGCCTCTGGTTGCGCGCCGTTATATGTTCGCCAATATTCGATCGACGTATGCCAGGATTATACGTTTTACTCGCCACGAATACGGCATTCGATATGAGTGGCAAAATTTTAATTGAAACGCAATAGCGTTGCAGTTTTAATAAGCGACTGTATTGCGCAGTTATGTAAAGACATCCGTTATTAAAAAAAATTAAATCAATAGAATCATTATTAATACATTCCATTCGTAATCCTCGAGCGATAGTATTATATTCACGAAATTATTTTGAATGCACTTAAATATAATATTAGATACAATATAAAATATGAGGAATATAGGACAGATTTTTAAGAATTAGTGCATATTGTTAATAGATAAGTTATAATAATTGTAACAATTATGAAATATGACTATTGATTATAAGTCTTCTGTTTTTTTACAATAGAATTAAATTTTTTTTCAATTGAAAGTAATCAGTATATATTTGTTTATTATATTAGTGCATACTTGTATGAAATAAAAAAATAGGCTTATTTGATTTATTCTCATCTAATTTTTCATTATAATTGAAATAAATGTATAATTTTATATATATATATATATATATATATAAAATTTCAATTTAACGAATGCGAGATAAAAAGTTTTAAAGCAAGGACAAAGAACAGACTTATTAATAAAATTCTAACTTGATTAATTGAAAAATGCGACGCGCTTTTGTGTTATTTGTTTCCTGCATACATCTAAGACGTAAAAGCAAAAGTAGCAAAGAGAAATTTAATCCCTTGATTAAATCTAATTAAATTACCGGGGGATAACTGGTTTTTATTACATATTGCAATGCGAGTCACTGTTGACCAGTATCGATAGTTAGTGAAATTAATTGAAAACTGATAAATTTAATAAATGTACCCAAGGCGATGCACAATTATCTCACACATGCGAACAAGGAATCGAGAAAGGAAAATTTCTGATAATATCTATATCGAAAATTCGATATAAGCGAAATATGGTGTATGCGAGAATTGCGTAGCCGTAATCAGAATATCCGTCTTTTAAGCCCGCGGTAAAAATCATGCTTCCATTCGTTTAAGCTAATACTCAATTGTCATTCACACGATTACAATATGAAAAATTGTAAAACAGAAAATCTCAAATTGTATACTCTCAAGAATTTAAAGTTATAAAATAATTTGCTTATCCCTAAGTGTATAATTTATTATTCGTAACTTATATGTGCTATTCTGACGCATTTAGCTCGTTATCTGCATGAGCCTCGTTGGAGTACAGAGAGCACTTACTTTCCTCGAGAGCCTTAATCCTCAAGCAGTCATCGCTCTCTTCGCATTTGCGGACTCTTGATATCCTCGGAGTCGATTTTCATGCGGTGACAGAACGACGTTTGGACATCATCGTTCTCGTACCTGACGGACCGTGAAACGTGCCCAGATAACGAGAGTGGAAAGGATATCCCAGTGGTACGCCATGTCAGTGCGTAAGATTGAACTTACTGGATAGAATGTTATATTGAGTACGCTCAATAATTACGGATTTACGCTTTAAGTATCGACTGGTTTCAACTTTAACAAGTCGCTTTACTTTAAAGATTTTAATTAGTGTGATTGATATTGATGCTTTTAAAAAATCAACTTGATATCTCTAAGCTCACCGATTTATGTTGGACATTTTAAATGACTAACATTGTGAAAGCAGAAATGTGAAACATTTACAATACGTTTTAAACATGATTTTAAAAAACATATACATGCACATATTTTTTTAGTTTTTTATTTTATAAATATATACAAATTATAAAGAAAAGAAAGAAAAATATTCTTATAGTTATTTTTAACGAAGTCTAAAACAAAATTTACATTGCTCTAAAATGTCTTTTCTTATATTTTATATTTTAGAAAAAGAATATATGAATGTCAAATAAATGGAGCTAATGTTTAAATGATATTCCTTATAAATCAATTGAGTGTTATCTATTTCATCAGTATCGATGATCGTAATGTTAATTATGTTTTTCCTGTTGATAACATACCGAGATAAGTAATCTACGTATCTTGAGAAGCAAAGCATAAATCCAATCTGAGATCTCGATTCCTTTCTCAATTCTAGAGACAAGAAATAATTGACGAAATTGCGCAACAGTAAGAAGCCAATAACATACCGCCTGCTCCCGATGTTTGCGTAGGTATTTAGAGTATGCTCCGGGAGTACCGCGAACGCGCGCGAGGTTTGTAGAAAAAATTAAATAAGATTAACACTTAACAAATTAAACAAATTCCGCCATCTCGTATAGACCCGGATGGTGTGGACGAGCAAATATTGCGTCGATAAACATTCCCGCTTCTGAAAAGATCCGCTTGTCTCCTCACTCTACGAGACTTCTCATCTTCGACCTCGTCTCGCCTTCTTCCTTCACGCTTTCCTTCGTTCACTGTACGTATCTACTCATGGATTTACGCTCTTGACAACTTGCTAGAAGACAGACGACCTTCTTTCAAAACATGCAACCAGCCACGTGGACCTCGACGTCAATGGCAATGTATTTTCACTGTACCAAATATATGTTTAGTTAAGTAATTATTTATTTATTCGAATTTAAAAATTTTATATTTTCGCGCGAGTAATTATTTATCATTTTATTTTCTAATGATATATTGATTATCTTGTAAAAGTATTCACACTTGATCAACGTATTATTACTATACAAATATCATGCATATATATTCACGTACACGTAATATGTGAAAAACGTGTTTATTGATTTCTTTAAAACAAATCTTATACAATTATTCAAGTGCCATGCTGCGATAGTCAGAAACAGCATTTAAGTTCGCGGCGTTTCAGGGAAAGCCGTTCCAAGCGGAACGCTTGTGATAGACGGCAAAAGAAAGAGAACCGTTCTGTGCGTACGCGAAAGCGTGCCGGTGCTCGGATCGTAGACGACCGATTTCTCGAAACTAGGAAGTCTGGCACGGTACACGGTCGTGGTAACGTGCGTACGTGTATGCATGCGTGCGAGAGTGTCGCACCTAGACATGCTGGTCTCTGCGGAGCGAGAACCTTGTGGGAGACTGGTCGACGTGACTCGGTCTCTAAAAATAGCCGACTAGAATACTGCGAAAAATCACTGTTTTTACGATAATTACCATCACTTAGTGCCGCAGCGCCTTTCATCCACTCCTAGGACCCGTCCACGCGTACCTGATGCGTTCAATGCTTCATCGGTCGAAGCTTGGCTCCACGACGTGACGTTGTGCGAGATGCACGTCAATCTGCAAATCAATTGCCTTAACTTGCTATATAATCTATGATGACATATCTTATATGAAAAGAAGTAAGAAAAAGTAGAAATATGTCTTTCCTTCAAGATTATCATGTATATACATTAAGGTTCGTCATTGATATCATATGACAGCGAGTTGTGATTATTAGAGATTATCTCATCAAAATGTTCGACGACTGAAAATCCTATTATCTTGATTGATCTTATCTCAATAATATCTGTATTATTAAATCATTGATATTTACACTGATATTTAGGAGACAGAGAAATAGAAAAGCCAGTGAAGAGATTCAAAGTTCAAGAATCCGTGATGTAGCACCTGCGATCTTTTTAGATCGTTTAATGTTTGATAAGCGCGATGCGAAAATAGCATATACTTGTTGCAACGAACATGTGATTTATCGCGGGAACTCCTTTCTCTGGAAAACGGGCATGTTTATCGGGGCATGGTCAATGTATCAAGGATACAATCCTTTTACACCAGACTGCGTTTCAGATCATAACTTGCTCGTAATAAAGGACAAAGTTCAAACAGCGAGCGTGCTCTAATATATAATCGGAAATATTTAGATTGCCAAGAAATAGAGTTTGTTATTCTCTGTGAAACACTTCGTGTGATGTCTTTAAGCGCAAAGTTGAATCGTATAAAAAGTGAACACAAAAAGCAACGTAGCAACGTGTGTGGGCACGTGTGCTCGGATCACAAAGGTCGCGCAATAGCAGTATTCGGCCACCGCTTCTGTGGGCTCTGCACGCTGTTCCTACAGGCCTCTACGAGGATGGGCGCTCGTAGGGCCTGACTCGCTTCCCTTCCCCAATCTCGCAAATCTTCCTCTCTGCGTCTCCTCCTGCCGCTACCTGGTCCGCTCGTTCCGTCCTTCCAACACGGCGATTCAAATAAGTCAACTGGATTTTATTCTTGTCTCTCGGATATTCTTTATATCGCCTGGCCCAAGAGCCTCACCGTCCCCTTTTTTTGCCCTCTCCCGCGCCTACGTACATGCGTGCCATACGTTACAAACGCAGGCAACAGTGTATATGCGCAAAGTATAAGAAGCAGAGGCCTACAAGTGAGGCCCCATGTTCGAGACCTTACTTATTGGACAGTTTACACGCTGCGCGTTTCCATGCTCCGCGCAGTCCCACAAAGACATATTCGCGCTAACCGCTATAAAACACTTTCGTTCTTCTTCCAAACGTATCATATTTCACTAGCAGATTAAGTAATTATCTCTTTCATATCTCGTTATGTATGCGTGTGAATTCAAACTCAGCTCTTAATTCACACAGAAATATGTGTACATAATCCGTATTTTGACAATCAATAATGTACTCGAACAACAATATAATCAAACAGAGGCACATTTCATACAGACAATATTTTATCAATCGGAGCTTCCCTCGAATGTCATCACATTTGTATACCACGATTAAAATCACGGACGCGATGGCTGAAGTATAGATTCTGCAAGCGCAGATGGGAAAGATACGTCTTCGATTCATGTGCGGATGTATCGACCCCCGGGGGCCTTATGGGCCGCGGTTAAGGGGCTGGCATAAGTCTCCGGGAATAGCGGCTAATAATATGCGCGCGAAGTTTATTTCGCCAGTGGATTCATACGTCACGGCTTTATTGTGCGTCCGCTTCTCCGTGGGTCCTCCAGAAAGCTGGGGGCAAGAAGGGGAGAATCCCGTGAAACGACGTTTGCATGAAAATACACTGGGTGATTGAGTACTTTAGAAAATTTAAGCGCTATAGATTACACTCCGCGAGGGAAACAATATTGTCCGACAGTGGCTTTCGATCTGACGCATGCAGCCGTTACGACCGATATTCTTATGAACAGAGAATATTTCGCGATGTCGCTTCTTCCATCTAAGAATCGAACGAACAACGACGACATTTGCATACGTAATTATACATTTTTTATTGAGAAGCTTACGTTGTTTGGTAGTCAGATAACCTTTACTCTTTTTTTTCCACGCGTACCAATGAAACTTTGTAATGCCTACAAACACATGCGTTTCATAACAGCGAATAGCTATTAATTGTGACACAATAGTAGGACAAAGAAAAGTACGTATTGTCGTTTTTTTTTGCATTAACGATAGCGGAGTGGATTTATATTCGATTTATATAACTATTCGTGTCAATAACTATATAATTTATCCCATGATATCATTTATAACAATCGAGAGGCAATAATGAGTTAACGGTGGGGTTGTGTCTTCCAAACCATCGATAAAGGATTTATTTGGGTTAATCGGGATTTCTCGGAAAGAAGTCGCGGATAGACTGAGCAATGTGTAGGTGTGTGCACGTGTGAGGTGAAAAGATATATATATATATATACATATATATACTGGGGGAGAAAGAAACGTGAACACGGCAACGTTCTCCCTGTGGCGAGATCCGGTCGGACAGATGATTATCAGATATATAGGAAATTGAAAGGGTGTCTAAGGAGGTGTCTAGGCATTACTCCGCGGGGGCGGTTTTCTCAACGGGGTGGCACGACTCGACTTATGGGGTCTTAAGGGCGTTCAGACGCGGACACCCACACGAAAAGATGGTGCTCGCTGATAGTCGTTGGCCACCATGGATAATAGGTTCTATGGGTTTCTTATAGTCCCGCAGAAGTCACCTATCTGCCTCTTCGACTGTCTTAGCCTATTCTCGCTGACCGAACAAGGATAACCTTCACTCTGCTATCTCCTTACCGCTCCATCTTACTCGCACAATTCTCTTTCTTTTCTCCTTCTTTCTTTCGATCAGGTGCACACCTCCTCGTGCTCCCAGATCGGTATCTGTCAAATCACTATCAATCATCCGGTGATCCGGACACCGGATGTTCGAGCCAATCTCCTGTAAGCCCTCTTCTTTTCGCTCCTCGCTCGCGATAAATAAATCGATCGATCGGCTTTAACGAGCCATCCTACGTGCGAGGAGACTCGCTGCGTGAACGAGCGGAAAAGCTTATAAATATTAGACGTGACAAGAACATTCGGGAATCCATTGAAGAAATGCTGCTTGAGATATTCATTAGTATTACATAAAAAAAAGAAACAAAATAGAATTTCATATATATCAGTTTAATATACATATTAAATAAAAATTAAAGTATTTGTTTTTTTCTTTGAGATAAATTTACTACGTGTTTTACAGTGAAATTCGAGGATTTCTGTATCGTCTCGCTTGTATCATCGATCATGCTCTCTAATGACCAACGAAGATCAGAACAATACACGACAGGATTCGCCTAGTTCTCGACGAAAAAGCCGCAGGCCAACGAATGCGAGGTCGTCAAATCGCAATTAGACGGACGATTTAAAAGAGATTTTTCACAATGATGATGATAGAACACCGAGCACAGATCGCCCCGAACTCATGCCATATACACATCCACAGCATATCCATTTCTTCTCGGCACGTAACAATTGCTTAATTAACAATTTATCGATTATTAGCAACCTAACATGTAAATGGCACTTCGGATATAAAACTTACATATTATATATTTATGCAAGATCCATGAAATGTTTGTGTGACATGTTTTTCCTGACACGTTCTCTCTCTCTCTCNTCNTCTNTCTNTCNNNNANAT